>NW_026574954.1:0-53241 GCF_905146905.1 Nyctereutes procyonoides | reverse complement strand
CTTGCACACACAGTGCTGGCTCACCAAAGTCAGAGGGGTGCCCTGACTAGGGGCAGGTCCACGTGTTCCGAGAGTAGAGAGTTCTCTCTAAGATGCATGGTGGTATCCCCCATGGCACCACCAGTGCTGTGGCTTGGGGGGGTTCTGTGTGCTCTGTAGGAATGGGGGACCACTATTTGGTCCAGTCACAGCAGGTATGGTGCTGTTCCCCGTAGCACCAGTTGCCTTAGAGACAGGTAGGCCCCCAGGGTTCCGAGGGCGGTTGCTGATACAGAGGGCTGCCATCATAGACACGATGAGGGTTTCATCTGTGTTTGCATCAGGTGGGCCCCCATTATGCTGACATAAAGCAGGAATTCCAGGTCTTCCAGTCTTGGGAGTGATGTTGTTCCCTTCCTTCACACCACTCACACGCTGGGCAGGTGGGCCCCGCGTGCCTGGCAGGAAGGTAGAACTAGAAGTGCATCGAAGCACTGATATCTCGGTGCTGGTGCTTGCAACTACAGCTGAGGTCGTGTGGCCAGGCAAGGCCCTGGTGCTCTTTAAGACAGTAGTGGTTGCAGGGACTGTAGGCCCAACAAAGGCCTTTGGGCAAGTAGTGGTAGAAGGGACTGCAGGCCCCACAAAGGTCTGTGGGCCTGTGGTGTTAACCGTGAGGGGTGGGCCACGGGGGACTGTAGTCCCCACAAAGGTCTGTTGGCCTGTAGTGGTAGCAGGGACTGCAGGCCCCACAAAGGGCTGTGGGCAAGTAGTGGTTGCAGGGACTGTAGGCCCCACAAAGGTCTGTGGGCAAGTAGTGGTTGCAGGGACTGTAGGCCCAACAAAGGTCTGTGGGCAAGTAGTGGTTGCAGGGACTGTAGGCCCCACAAAGGTCTGTGGGCAAGTAGTGGTAGCAGGGACTGTAGGCCCCACAAAGGTCTGTTGGCCTGTAGTGGTAGCAGGGACTGCAGGCCCCACAAAGGTCTGTAGGCAAGTAGTGGTTGCAGGGACTGTAGGCCCCACAAAGGTCTGTGGGCAAGTAGTGGTAGCAGGGACTGTAGGCCCCACAAAGGTCTGTTGGCCTGTACTGGTAGCAGGGACTGCAGGCCCCACAAAGGTCTGTGGGCAAGTAGTGGTTGCAGGGACTGTAGGCCCCACAAAGGTCTGTGGGCAAGTAGTGGTTGCAGGGACTGTAGGCCCCACAAAGGTCTGTGGGCAAGTAGTGGTTGCAGGGACTGTAGGCCCCACAAAGGTCTGTGGGCAAGTAGTGGTAGCAGGGACTGCAGGCCCCACAAAGGTTTGTGGGGCTGTGGTGTTAACCGTGAGGGGTGGGCCACGGGGGACTGTAGTCCCCACAAAGGTCTGTTGGCCTGTAGTGGTAGCAGGGACTGTAGGCCCCACAAAGGTCTGTGGGCAAGTAGTGGTTGCAGGGACTGTAGGCCCCACAAAGGTCTGTGGGCAAGTAGTGGTTGCAGGGACTGTAGGCCCCACAAAGGTCTTAGGGCCTGTAGTGGTAGCAGGGACTGCAGGCCCCACAAAGGTCTGTAGGCAAGTAGTGGTTGCAGGGACTGTAGGCCCCACAAAGGTCTGTGGGCAAGTAGTGGTAGCAGGGACTGTAGGCCCCACAAAGGTCTGTTGGCCTGTACTGGTAGCAGGGACTGCAGGCCCCACAAAGGTCTGTGGGCAAGTAGTGGTTGCAGGGACTGTAGGCCCCACAAAGGTCTGTGGGCAAGTAGTGGTTGCAGGGACTGCAGGCCCCACAAAGGTCTGTGGGCAAGTAGTGGTTGCAGGGACTGCAGGCCCCACAAAGGTCTGTGGGCAAGTAGTGGTAGCAGGGACTGCAGGCCCCACAAAGGTTTGTGGGGCTGTGGTGTTAACCGTGAGGGGTGGGCCACTGGGGACTACAGACCACACAAAGGTCTGTGGGCCTGTGGTGTTAACCGTGAGGGGTGGGCCACTGGGGACTACAGACCACACAAAGGTCTGTGGGCCTGTGGTGTTAACCGTGAGGGGTGGGCCACTGGGGACTACAGACCACACAAAGCTCTGTGTTCCCGTCATTGTAGCTGTGAGTGATGAGCTAGTGTTCCCAGTCGGACCTCGAAAGCCAGTGGTGGTAGAGTGAGGAGTGTGGAGAATACCTGGCTGGTTACCAAAGGCCGTCTGCTTGTTGACATTGGTGCCAAAAGGAGAGCCCGCGAAAGCTGCCTGCATTGTGCTGCCTCCGGGTGGGTGAGTTATAGGAGGGGCCAGGCCGACAGCCTGTGTTGGGGCTACTGTTTTCCCTAACAGGTAGGAATTGTTAGGCTGTTGCCCACTGTGACCTCCAATTGTGGGCTGAGAGGCCATTCCTGCGTTAGAGTGCTTCGGAACGGGGGTCTGTATGCTGGCTGACTTTTGAGGTAAATTGGTAGAGCCGTGGGCCAAGGCAGTGCTGCTCGAAGGTGGTGTGTTGCCAGAACCAGGAAGTGCCTTGTAAAATGACAAATGGTTCTTCTGGGACCCAGGGTGGGAGTGAAAGACGACAGCCCGGGAGGGAGATGTGGTATCCATGGCATCGGGGTCAGAGTGAGCGTTGAGGTTTGCAGAGGTGCTGCCTACTGGAGTGGTGGTGGCTCCAGAACTGAGGTTGGGCAAGCCAGTGGCGATAGGAGCACTGGGAAGAAAAGCTGTTTGCTGCCTCCCAGCCAGAGTCCCATGTGTGGGCTGAGGGGTGACCTGGAGGCCGAAGAGTTGATGAAGAAGTGGGGTGGGGCCGGGGGCCACCGATGTCGGTGGACTGGTGGATGCTGCGACTTTCGCAGGGCATCTCTGCGTCGTACTGCCACGGCCCCGCGAAAACGGAGGACAGCTCATCCTGCAGTGCGGGGACGTGCTGAAGATGACAGCCCGGGAAGGAGGCGTAGTGTCCATGTCCACGACACCAGGGTTTGAAATAGGCTTGGGGGTCAGAGTAGATGACTTTGCTGCGATGGTAGAAGACGTCGGCTTAGAGGTGCCAGGCTGGACTACACCGACGGAGCTATCTGTGCAGTGGCCTGGACGAGGGGTTGTCCGGGAGAGCGGGGGAGAGTCCACACACATAGGGGCTGGGGATTCTTTCGTGCAGGAGGCTGGGTGTAAGGGGGTTGAGGTGTTAGGAGGTGGGGGGCGGTCAGAGGCAGGTGCTGCAGCGCTGCCTGGTGGAAGAGGGCCTCCCCGAGGGGGAGTTTCCCCAGTGGGACTGGAAGTAAGCGGAGGAAGAGAATCAGCAGGAACAGCAAGAGGAGGAGATTTAGGACCTCCGTGTCCTGTTTCCGGGCCACCCTGTTGTGTTGGGGAAGACGGAGGGACAGATAGGATCGGGGGCCCGGCAGAAGGCTCGGCCGCGGCGGTGGGAGGCACAGGGACCTGGGCAGCGGGAGCGGCCAGGGGCGCGGAGCCTGCGGTGTCCCAGGCCAGCGGGGGGCAGGCAGGGGCAGGCTGAGCGGCCCGGCAGTCGGCCAAGGTCTTTGTTCTGCCCTTCAAGGCCCTGTTCCTCGGACGCTCGGTGTTCTGCACGGTGCCTAGGTCCTTGTCAACAGCAACGCAAGGAAGCTTAGGGGGTGGGGGCACGTCCCCTCGATCCCACAGCAGCGGTAGTGGCGGCGGCAATGGCAGACAGAGGGGCATGCCCAGTTTCCTTTTGTTTCGCCCGCTGCTGGCAGGTGCTGGCGGGCCACGGCTCCGGGGTGAGACGCCTGAGGGCTCCTCAGCCTGCGGGTCCTTCCTCGATGCGTCCCGCACGCTCTGGACGGGCTGATGGTTTTCAGTCGCCGCCTCCTCCGCGGATGTCTCCTGCGGCAAGGGGCAGCATGGGCGTGGGCCCGGGAGCACCGCCGCATCCCTGTCGGCCTTCCCGAGGCCATCTCCCGCGGGACCGCATGAAGAGGTGGCCGCACGGCCTTCCGAGGAGGACACCGGAGACATCTGGGTGCTGTGCCACGAGCTCTCTCCTGAGGGGACGAGGCGTCGGTCCAGAGGTGCAGGGCTGGCTCGGTGGAGGCTGAGAACGCCACTGGTCTCCGGGCGCTCGGATGTCCCCTGTGTATCCCCGCGGCTGTGGGGGCGGCCACTCCCACCATCCGGCCCTTTGGCCTCTGCAGGAGCCTCCCTCTGTCCTGCGGGGTGCTCTGGGACCTCCTCCTCCATGCCCTGTGGGATCGAAGCGGGGAGGGGCGGGCATGGTACCTGACTCGCAGCCCTGGCTACCTGCGCAGGTAGTGAATGCAGGAGAGCGACCTTGCGCACGGGAGGAGGGATCCTCGCAGTCCTCGAGGGCCGGAGCACCAGGGAACTGCGCGCAGGCAGCGCACGGCCACCCGGAGGGCTCCTCCAGCTCACCGCGGGGAGGAGGCCCAGAGGGGGGCCCGCGGCCTGGGGGAGCGGATGCCGCCTCCCGGGCTCCCCGTGGCAGCGAGCTGGTACAGGCCTGCGAGCCCGCTGGAACGGCCTGCGCCCAGAGCAGGCGGCAGGTGCAGGAGCGGCAGGGTGGTCGCGGCCAGCATGGGCGGTGTCACAGGCAGGAGTGACCAGCGGGCGACTCCGGCGGGGCAGGGGCCGGCGGCGGGGAGGGCGAAGAAACTTGGAAAATAAATGGCCCATTCAGGGCTAGCTGTGCGCCAGGGTCGGAGGTTGGAGCGGAAGGCCTTGGACAGGGTCTCCAAGGCGTCTGACTCCTCTCCAGGTCAAGCACACACTGAGCCTCTGAGCGGTGCACCCACGTGCACGTGCTAAGGGGTCACAAAGCCGCCCACGGGGGCCTGTGCAGCCCCGCCCACCAGCGGGGGGGGGAGGGGGGAGGGACAGGGGGAGGGGCGGGGGAGGGGGCGGGGCCCACCTTCCAGAGGCGGAGGCCATACAGCCCCACCATGGTTGCCTCAGGTGGGGGGGGGGGGGGCGGGGCCTGGGACTGCAGAGGCCCGGGGCACTCAGACCCCAGGGTGTCGTGGCCAGCCCTGCCCCGGGGAGGCCCTGCGGGGCCAGCTCAGGAGCCTCCCAATGCTTAGAGGGCGAGGGTGGCCTGCTTCGCGGAGGGCCTGCCCTGCTGACCTGCCAGACCTGCTGCCCTGCTGTCACGTGAGGCCTCGGCCCTGATGCCCTTCGAGGCCTGCAACCCTGCTGCACTGCTGCCCTGCGAAACCTGCTGCCCTGCTGCCCTGCCGCCCTGCCAGGCCTGCTGCCCTGCTGCCCAGAGATGCCTGCTGCCCTGCTGCCCTGCTGCCATGTGAGGCCTGCACCCTGCTGCCCTGCGAGGCCTGTAGCCCTGCTCCATGTGAGGCCTCTGCCCTGCTGCCCTGCGAGCCCTGCAGCCCTGCTGCCCTGCGAGGCCTGCAGTGCTGCTGCCCTGAGACACCTGCTGCCCTGCTGCCCTGAGAGGCCTGAAAACATGCTGCCCTGTGAGCCCTGCAGCCCTGCTGACCTGAGAACCCTGATGCCGTGCTGCCCTGTGAGGACTCAGCCCTGCTGCCCTTCTGCCCGGCGATGCCTGCAGCCCTGCTGCCCTGCGAGCCCTGCAGCCCTGCTGCCCTGTGAGGCCTCAGCCCTGGTGCCCTGCTGCCATATGAGGCCTGCTGCCTGCTGCCCTGCAAGGCGTGCAGCCCCGATGCCCTGAGACGCCTGTTGCCCTGCTGCCCTGCGAGTCCTGCTGCCCTGGGAGCCCTGCTGCCATGCTGCCCTGTGATGCCTGAAGCCCTGCTGCCCTGAGATGCCTGCAGCCCTGCTGCCCTGCTTCCATGTGAGGCCTCTGCCCTGCTGCCCTGCGAGGCCTGCAGCCCTGCTGCCCTGAGACACCTGTTGCCCTGCTGCCGTGTTAGGCCTACAGCCCTGCTGGCCGACTTCCATGTGAGGCCTGCTGGCCAGCTGCCCCGCGAGGCCTACAGCCCTGCTGCCCAGCGAGTCCTGCAGCCTTGCTGCCCTGAGACGCCTGGTGTCCTGCTGCCCTGCTGCCCTGCATGGCCTGCAGCCCTGCTGCCCTGAGATGCCTGCTGCCCTTCTGCCCTGCAGCCCTGGGAATCAGGCTGCCCTGCTCCCCTGCGATTCCTGCAGCCTTGCTACCCTGAGAAGCCTGAAAACATGCTGCCCTGTGAGCCCTACAGCCCTGCAGCCCTGCTGCCTTGAGAGGCCTGCTGCCCTGCTGCCTTAGGAGGCCTACAGCGGTGTTCCCCTGAGTCGCCTGCTGCCCTGCTGCCCTGTGAGACCTGCAGCCCTGTAGCCCTGCTGCCCTGGGAGACCTGTTGACCTGCTGCCATGGGAGGCCTCTGTCCTGCTGCCCTGTGAGGCCTGCAACCCAGCCGCCCTGAGTGGCCTGCTTCCCTGCTGCCGTGCGAGGCCTGGAGGCTGCTGCCCTGCAGCCCTGTGAGGCCTCTGCCCTACTGCCCTGCGAGGCCTGCAGCCCTGCTGTCCTGCGAGGCCAGCAGCCCTACTGCAATGCGAAGCCTGCTGCCCTGCTGCCCTGCTCCCCTGTTGCCCTGGGAGGCCTACGGCGCTGTTAACCTGAGACGCCTGCTGCCCAACTGCCCTGTGAGGCCTGCTGCCATGCTGCCTTGCGAGGCCTGTTGCCCTGCTGCACTCGAGACCTCTAGCCCTGCTGCCCTGCTGTCCTGAGATGCTTGCTGCCCTGCTGCCCTGTGAGGCCTGCAACCCTGCTGTCCGGCGAGCCCTTCAGCCCTGCTGCCCTGAGAGGCTTGCTACCCTGCTGCCCTGAGAGGCCTGCAGCCCTGCTGACCTGAGACGCCTCCTGCCCTGCTTCCCTGCGATACCTGCAGCCCTGCTGCCATGTGAGACCTGTTGCCCTGCTGCCACGTGAGGCCTCTGCCCTGCTGCCCTGCGAGGCCTGCAGCCCTCCTGCCCTGCTGCAATGTGAGGCTTGCTGCCCTGCTGCCCTGCGAGGCCGGCTGCCCTGCTGACCTGAGATGCCTGCAGCCCTGCTGCCCTGTGAGGGCTACAGCCCTGTTGCCATGTGATGCCTCTGCCCTGCTGCCATGCGAGGCCTGCAACCCAGCTGTCCTGAGACACCGGCTGCTCTGCTGCCCTTTGATGCCTGCAGCCCTGCTGCCCTGCTGCCATGTGATGCCTGCAGCCCTGCTGCCCTGTGAGGCCCGCTACCCTGCTGACCTGAGACGCCTGCGGCCTTGTTGCACTGAGAGACTTGAAGCCCTGCTTCCCTGATCGCATGTGAGGCCTGCTGCCCTGCTGCCCTTCGAGACCTGCAGCCTTCTACCTTGCTGCCCTGAGAGGCCTGTTGCCCTGCTGCCTGGGACGCCTGCAGCCCTGCTGACCTGAGACACCTGCTGCTCTGCTGCCCTTCTTTGCCAGCAGCCCTGTTGCCCTGCTGCCATCTGAGGCCTGCAGCCCTGCTGCCCTGAAAGATCTGCTGGCCTGCTGCCCTGCAAAGCCTGCAGCCCTGCTGCCCTGCTGCCCTGCGAGGCCTGCAGGCCTACTGCCCTGAGATGCCTGCTGCCCTGCTGCCCTCCGAGCCGTGCAGCCCTGTTGCCCTGCTGCCATGTGAGGCCTGCAGCCCTGTTGCCCTGAGACGCCGGGTGCCATGCTGCCTTGCGAGGCTGCTACCCTCCTAACCTAAGATGACTGCTGCCCTGCTGCCCCGTGAGGCCTACAGCCCTGTTGCCCAGAGAGGCCTGCTGGCCTGCTGCCCTGTGAGGCATGCAGCCCTGTTGCCGTGTGAGGCCTCTGCCCTACTGTCCTACAAGACCGGCAGCCCTGTTGCCCTGAGTGGCCTGTAGGCCTCGTGTCCTGCTGCCATGGGAGGCCTGTTGCCGTGCTGCCCTGCGAGGCCTGTAGCCCCGATGCCCAGAGACGCCTGCTGCCCTGCTGTCCTGCGAGCCCTGCAGCCCTGGGAGGCCTGCTGGCCTGTTGCCCTGTAAAGCTGCAGCCCTGTTTTCCTCCTGCCCTGTGAGGCCTGTAGACCTGCTGCCCTTCGAGGCCTGCAGCCCTGCTGCCCTGTTGCCCTGGGAGGCCTACGGCGCTGTTGACCTGAGACACCTGCTGCCCTGCTGCCCTGCGAGGCCTGCACCCTGTTGCCCTGCTGCCATGTGAGGCCTGCTGCTCGGCTGCCCTGCGAGGCCTGCAGCCTTGCTGCCCTGAGATGCCTGGTGTCCTGCTGCTCACGAGGCCTGCAGCCCTGCAGCCCTGCTTCCCTGAGAGGCCTGCTACCCTGCTGCCCTGCGAGGCCTGCAGGCCCTGCCGACCTGAGAAGCCATCTGCTCTGCTGCCCTGCAATGCCTCAGACCTGCTGCCCTGCTGCCATGTGAGGCCTGCTGCCTTTTGCTCTGGGAGGCCTACGGCGCTGCTAACCTGACACGCCTGTTGCCCTGCTACCCTGCTGCCCTGCGATGCCTGCAGCCCTGTTGCCCTGCGACGCCGGGTGCCCTGCTGCCCTGCGAGCCCTGCAGCCCTGCTGACCTGAGACGCTTGCTGCCCTGCTGCCCTGCTCCCTTGTGAGGCCTGCTGCCCTGCTGCCCTGTGAGGCTTGAAGCGCTGCTTCCCTGCTGCCATGTGAGGCCTCTTCCCTGCTGCCATTCAAGGCCTGCAACCCAGCTGCCCTGAGACGCCCGCTGCCCTGCTGCCCTGCGAGGCCTGCTGCATTACTTCCCTGAGATGCCTGTTGCACTGCTGCCCTGAGAGACCTGCTGTCCTGCTGCCCTGCGAGGCCTGCTGCTCTGCTCCCTGCGATGCCTGTAAACATGCTGCCCTGCTGCCATGTGAAGCCTGCCGCCCTGCTGCCCTGAGATGCCTGCTGCCCTGCTGCGCTCGAGACCTCCAGCCCTGTTGCCCTGCATCCATGTGAAGCCTGCCGCCCTGCTGCCCTGAGATGCCTGCTGCCCTGCTGCCTTGCGAGGCCTGGAGCCCTCCTGTCCTGCTGCCATGTGAGGCCTGCTGCCCTGCTGCACTGCAAAGCCTGCAGCCCTGCTGCCCTGCTGCACTGTGAGCCCTGCGGCCCTAGGAGGCCTGCTGCTCTGCTGCCCCTCGATGCCTGCAGCCCTACTGCCCTGCTGCCATGTGAGGACAGTTGCCCTGCTGCCCTCGGAGGCCTGCAGCCCTGCTAACATGTGAGGCCTCTGCCCTGCTGCCATGAGAGGCCTGCAGCATTACTGACCTGAGGTGCCTGCTACCCTGTTGCCCTGGCAAGACCTGCAGCCCTGCTACCGTGCTGCCCTGGAGGCCTGCAGCCCTGCTGCCCTGAGACACCTGCTGCTCTGCTGCCCTTCGATGCCTGCAGCCCTGGTGCCCTGCTGCCATGTGAGACCTGCTGCTCTGCTACCCTGCGAGGCCTGCAGCCCTGCTTCCCTGCGAGGCTTGAAGTGCTGCTTCCCTGCTGCCATGTGAGGCCTGCTGCCCTGCTGCCCTGAGGGCTACAGCCCTGTTGCCATGTGAGGCCTCTGCCCTGCTACCATGCAAGTCCTGCAACCAGCTGCCCTGAGAGGCCTGCTGCCCTGCTTCCCCAAGAGGCCTCCTGCCCTGCTGCCCTGAGTCACCTGCTGCCCTGCTGCCCTGCGATGCCTGCAGCCCTGCTGTCCTGCTGCCTTGCAAGGCTGCAGCCCTGCTGCCCTGAGAGGTCTGCTGCCCTGCTGCCCTGCGAGGCCTGCAGCCCTGGTATCCTGAGAGCCAGCTGCCCTGCTGCCCTGCGATCTTGTATCTTCCAAACTGAGAAGGGGAGGGGCAAAGGGTTCTAGGAAATCAGGAGACCTGGACAAGCAAACTCTACTGAGTTTGAAAATAAATATTTTAGGGCACCTGAGTGGCTCCGTCCATGAAGCATTGCCTTCAGTCAGGTCATGATCTTGGGGTCCTGGGATTGAGTCCCGAACCAGGCTCCTTGCTCAGCAGGGAGCCTGCTTCTCCCTTTCCCTCTGCCTACCATGTTCTCTCTCTCTCTGTCAAATAAATAAATCTTAAAAATAGAAAATAAAATTATTAATGAGCGAGGGAGCAGTGCAAGGATTTAAAAAAGAGGGAAACAATTCAAATTTTGGGAAAAATCATTTAAAATGCATGAGAAAATAGTAGATGAAATATCAAGCAAACTAAAACAGAGCTTGATTTTAAACAAGGAATAGTAAAGACAAGTAGCAGTGCTCTACTGACAGAGTAGAAAAGATAATCCTACCGCATTATTTTCCCCAGGACTAAGCAATACTTAGTCAATACAGGCTGTTGGTTTTCAGCCCTTAGAGCCAAGCTGTGGATAAAACACAGAACGCTTTGCTACAATTGTATGGAAACATGTGAATACTAACAGCACAAACAAAAGCAAACATGTTATTGATAAAAAGTGAGTCAAGTGAGTTAGTTATGCAAGGGGAAAGGCAAGGCAGAGGAGCCATGGCACACAGGCTCATGCATAGAGAAAAATCACGAGATTAGGGCGAAGGTAGGTAACACAAGAAATAAATAATTGTTCATATTTCTTGAGCTGTCCTGTCTGTTAGACACTAAAGGCTGAAGTACGTTGCTATTTGCATTATCATAAGCAACCCCACAAGATAGGTTGTGATTCTAATTCAAGTGGTGCATCATCAGAACCACAGCTTTTAGCCCTTTGCTACCCCTTCCTTCACCAATAAACCCAGCGCAGTTACATGAAGGTACAACAGGGAAGCAGCAAATGAATTGAATGCGATGTTTGGAAAGGAAGAGGGAGGGAAAACAGTGGGAGTGGAGTTTATCTTCCTCCATCATGTTAGAGTGGTAAAAACATGGTCTGAAATGAGTATGTCATGATACAGCAGGATAAGCATAACGTTTAGAATTATGGGGGTGACATCAAAGTAGCAAGAAACTGACTCTGGAGAGGGGACCTTGAGGGGAAGGGCTGCATTTCCCTATCATTCAAGTTGCTATTAGGCTCGTGTATTATTTGCATAAAAATAAAATGTCTCCTTAGAAATTGCTTCTACTGTGTAAGTGCATCAAAACATGATATTCAAAATCATCTTTACCTCTACCACATGTTTGTTAAATATTTGCCTTATTCAGGGCATTGCTTTTAGCTTGAAGGCTTAAAAAAAAAAAGTCAAGAAGTACGAAGTTTTAAAAGTTGTCCCTGGTAACATTAGCAGACAGGGCTGAGAGAGGGTGCAGGACTATTAGAAGCAAACTGGATTTCAACCCTGCTTCTGAGAGGCAGTTCTGCCTACAAAGGGTAGGCAGTTCTTTGCAGCCAGGGAGCAGGAACTTTGATCCTCTGGGACTGTAATAAACAACTTAGAGTAAATGGATCGGGCAGAGGGTGCCCGGAGGGGTCCAGCAGCCTCTGTGCCCTGGTGTTCTTTGTTTTTACGGGGCTGATCTCAGCCCTGTTCCATGGGATCTCCTTTTTGAAAGGCCTGCTGAAGGCAAGGCAAGCACTACTGGCCTAAGGAGCTCATTAGCATGCACATATATGTACATGCCCGATCCCCATCCTCTCTCTCTCTGTATATCCTCTTCCTTATCTACCTACCTACCTACCTACCTACCTATCCTCTGTGGATCTACCCTTATTTATAGAATAACAACAACATGGGTTATAAGTTACTTATTTTAGCCTTCCAAAACTCTTGCAACGTAAATAGGCCACGGAGAAAGCACTGAGTCCACGGAGACTCTTGAAGGTTGGTCTACCATTTGTCACCGCACAGCCAGTAAATGGTGCAGAGTATTCAACCCACGTCTTCTCTTTCCTCCCTTTGCTGACCCTATGCCAGCCACCCACATTAGTTTGTAACTGCTCCCTGAGGGTGTCCGGTACCCTTCTTATGGGTCTTTGCAGTGATTATTCCAACTATTTACAACGCTTTTCCCTCAGATATTTGATTCGTTCCCTCCCTCTAGCCTGATCAAATCCCACTTTCTAGTGAGGCTTATCCTGTCCACTGTTAAAATCGAAAGCTGCGCTCCTCTCTGCCTACAGCCTCAATGCTCCGTATGCTACTTGGTTTTCCACAGGGGTTGTGAGTGACTAACCTACCAGATCGTCGACACGGATGTATGTTTCTCCCCTCCAACTAGAATGCAAGCCCCACAAAGTCAGCAATTTTGCCTCTATTAAGTCTAGTGGAGATCCAGAAAAGTTTAGGGTCAGCCAGAACCGGGAATAATAACACAGGTGATCTGATATTTTGGTGATTTAGATCAGAGCTGGGCTGCTTATCGAAAGGGATCTGTTCTACTGCGCTTAAGCGGCACAATAAGTTCTAAATAAACTGACATTCCTAACACTTCCAGAGCAGGCATGCATGTACTCTTTTTCCACTTGTTTCTCCGGGCTCAAATCTGTCTCCTCTGGGTGAAGTGGGAATGTGTAAGAAAGATTGGCCTAAGTCTAACCTAAGAAGGCACCCAAGAAAACATTTAAACATTCTTAAAAACTAAAATCACAGGGTGGTTTCCTTGCACCCATCAAGGGTTATTCAACCTCTACTGAGGTCAGAGTCGGGGGAGAGGAGAGCGAAGCACAGAGGGTAGAGGCAAGGACGAGTCACCTCATCTCTCCCTCCTTTGGACCTTCCTTCCTCCTGGATTCCCATCCCTTACACTCAAAATGCACATTTCAGGGGTCTGTGCGTGCAGCCAGAACCTGTGGCTACTTCCACATTCCAGTCACTGAGATGCAGAAACCTTGGCATAAAGTCTGGTTCAACCCACCACACTCACATCGGTTAATTCTTTCTCTACTGCCGAGACAAAAAGACACACGAGCAAAGGCAGATTAGTAAGAACAAAGTTTTATAGATGTAGAAGTATATCTACGTAATCTGGGACAGATAAGTGCCCATTGAGGCTCTGATACAGCAAAACCCATTTACTGTTCCATATAATATGTGGAGGAGTATCTGTTCCGTTTATGTTGAGATTCATGACAAAAGGAAGGAACCAGTGGGTGGCGGTTTCTAGACAGGTTATGAAGGTAGCCTAGCCACGCCCAGAGCACAGAACAGTGGACCAAGAACTTGCACACACAGTGCTGGCTCACCAAAGTCAGAGGGGTGCCCTGACTAGGGGCAGGTCCACGTGTTCCGAGAGTAGAGAGTTCTCTCTAAGATGCATGGTGGTATCCCCCATGGCACCACCAGTGCTGTGGCTTGGGGGGGTTCTGTGTGCTCTGTAGGAATGGGGGACCACTATTTGGTCCAGTCACAGCAGGTATGGTGCTGTTCCCCGTAGCACCAGTTGCCTTAGAGACAGGTAGGCCCCCAGGGTTCCGAGGGCGGTTGCTGATACAGAGGGCTGCCATCATAGACACGATGAGGGTTTCATCTGTGTTTGCATCAGGTGGGCCCCCATTATGCTGACATAAAGCAGGAATTCCAGGTCTTCCAGTCTTGGGAGTGATGTTGTTCCCTTCCTTCACACCACTCACACGCTGGGCAGGTGGGCCCCGCGTGCCTGGCAGGAAGGTAGAACTAGAAGTGCATCGAAGCACTGATATCTCGGTGCTGGTGCTTGCAACTACAGCTGAGGTCGTGTGGCCAGGCAAGGCCCTGGTGCTCTTTAAGACAGTAGTGGTTGCAGGGACTGTAGGCCCAACAAAGGCCTTTGGGCAAGTAGTGGTAGAAGGGACTGCAGGCCCCACAAAGGTCTGTGGGCCTGTGGTGTTAACCGTGAGGGGTGGGCCACGGGGGACTGTAGTCCCCACAAAGGTCTGTTGGCCTGTAGTGGTAGCAGGGACTGCAGGCCCCACAAAGGTCTGTGGGCAAGTAGTGGTTGCAGGGACTGTAGGCCCCACAAAGGTCTGTTGGCCTGTAGTGGTAGCAGGGACTGTAGGCCCCACAAAGGGCTGTGGGCAAGTAGTGGTTGCAGGGACTGTAGGCCCCACAAAGGTCTGTGGGCAAGTAGTGGTTGCAGGGACTGTAGGCCCCACAAAGGTCTGTGGGCAAGTAGTGGTTGCAGGGACTGTAGGCCCCACAAAGGTCTGTGGGCAAGTAGTGGTAGCAGGGACTGTAGGCCCCACAAAGGTCTGTGGGCAAGTAGTGGTTGCAGGGACTGTAGGCCCCACAAAGGTCTGTGGGCAAGTAGTGGTAGCAGGGACTGTAGGCCCCACAAAGGTCTGTTGGCCTGTACTGGTAGCAGGGACTGCAGGCCCCACAAAGGTCTGTGGGCAAGTAGTGGTTGCAGGGACTGTAGGCCCCACAAAGGTCTGTGGGCAAGTAGTGGTTGCAGGGACTGCAGGCCCCACAAAGGTCTGTGGGCAAGTAGTGGTAGCAGGGACTGCAGGCCCCACAAAGGTTTGTGGGGCTGTGGTGTTAACCGTGAGGGGTGGGCCACGGGGGACTGTAGTCCCCACAAAGGTCTGTTGGCCTGTAGTGGTAGCAGGGACTGTAGGCCCCACAAAGGTCTGTGGGCATGTAGTGGTAGCAGGGACTGTAGGCCCCACAAAGGTCTGTGGGCAAGTAGTGGTTGCAGGGACTGTAGGCCCCACAAAGGTCTGTGGGCAAGTAGTGGTTGCAGGGACTGTAGGCCCCACAAAGGTCTGTGGGCATGTAGTGGTAGCAGGGACTGTAGGCCCCACAAAGGTCTGTGGGCAAGTAGTGGTTGCAGGGACTGCTAGGCCCCACAAAGGTCTGTTGGCAGTAGTGGTAGCAGGGACTGTAGGCCCCACAAAGGTCTGTGGGCAAGTAGTGGTTGCAGGGACTGTAGGCCCCACAAAGGTCTGTGGGCAAGTAGTGGTTGCAGGGACTGTAGGCCCCACAAAGGTCTGTGGGCATGTAGTGGTAGCAGGGACTGTAGGCCCCACAAAGGTCTGTGGGCAAGTAGTGGTTGCAGGGACTGTAGGCCCCACAAAGGTCTGTGGGCAAGTAGTGGTTGCAGGGACTGTAGGCCCCACAAAGGTCTGTGGGCAAGTAGTGGTTGCAGGGACTGTAGGCCCCACAAAGGTCTGTTGGCCTGTAGTGGTAGCAGGGACTGCAGGCCCCACAAAGGTCTGTGGGCAAGTAGTGGTTGCAGGGACTGTAGGCCCCACAAAGGTCTGTTGGCCTGTAGTGGTAGCAGGGACTGCAGGCCCCACAAAGGTCTGTGGGCAAGTAGTGGTTGCAGGGACTGTAGGCCCCACAAAGGTCTGTGGGCAAGTAGTGGTTGCAGGGACTGTAGGCCCCACAAAGGTCTGTTGGCCTGTACTGGTAGCAGGGACTGCAGGCCCCACAAAGGTCTGTGGGCAAGTAGTGGTTGCAGGGACTGTAGGCCCCACAAAGGTCTGTGGGCAAGTAGTGGTTGCAGGGACTGTAGGCCCCACAAAGGTCTGTGGGCAAGTAGTGGTTGCAGGGACTGCAGGCCCCACAAAGGTCTGTGGGCAAGTAGTGGTAGCAGGGACTGCAGGCCCCACAAAGGTTTGTGGGGCTGTGGTGTTAACCGTGAGGGGTGGGCCACTGGGGACTACAGACCACACAAAGGTCTGTGGGCCTGTGGTGTTAACCGTGAGGGGTGGGCCACTGGGGACTACAGACCACACAAAGGTCTGTGGGCCTGTGGTGTTAACCGTGAGGGGTGGGCCACTGGGGACTACAGACCACACAAAGCTCTGTGTTCCCGTCATTGTAGCTGTGAGTGATGAGCTAGTGTTCCCAGTCGGACCTCGAAAGCCAGTGGTGGTAGAGTGAGGAGTGTGGAGAATACCTGGCTGGTTACCAAAGGCCGTCTGCTTGTTGACATTGGTGCCAAAAGGAGAGCCCGCGAAAGCTGCCTGCATTGTGCTGCCTCCGGGTGGGTGAGTTATAGGAGGGGCCAGGCCGACAGCCTGTGTTGGGGCTACTGTTTTCCCTAACAGGTAGGAATTGTTAGGCTGTTGCCCACTGTGACCTCCAATTGTGGGCTGAGAGGCCATTCCTGCGTTAGAGTGCTTCGGAACGGGGGTCTGTATGCTGGCTGACTTTTGAGGTAAATTGGTAGAGCCGTGGGCCAAGGCAGTGCTGCTCGAAGGTGGTGTGTTGCCAGAACCAGGAAGTGCCTTGTAAAATGACAAATGGTTCTTCTGGGACCCAGGGTGGGAGTGAAAGACGACAGCCCGGGAGGGAGATGTGGTATCCATGGCATCGGGGTCAGAGTGAGCGTTGAGGTTTGCAGAGGTGCTGCCTACTGGAGTGGTGGTGGCTCCAGAACTGAGGTTGGGCAAGCCAGTGGCGATAGGAGCACTGGGAAGAAAAGCTGTTTGCTGCCTCCCAGCCAGAGTCCCATGTGTGGGCTGAGGGGTGACCTGGAGGCCGAAGAGTTGATGAAGAAGTGGGGTGGGGCCGGGGGCCACCGATGTCGGTGGACTGGTGGATGCTGCGACTTTCGCAGGGCATCTCTGCGTCGTACTGCCACGGCCCCGCGAAAACGGAGGACAGCTCATCCTGCAGTGCGGGGACGTGCTGAAGATGACAGCCCGGGAAGGAGGCGTAGTGTCCATGTCCACGACACCAGGGTTTGAAATAGGCTTGGGGGTCAGAGTAGATGACTTTGCTGCGATGGTAGAAGACGTCGGCTTAGAGGTGCCAGGCTGGACTACACCGACGGAGCTATCTGTGCAGTGGCCTGGACGAGGGGTTGTCCGGGAGAGCGGGGGAGAGTCCACACACATAGGGGCTGGGGATTCTTTCGTGCAGGAGGCTGGGTGTAAGGGGGTTGAGGTGTTAGGAGGTGGGGGGCGGTCAGAGGCAGGTGCTGCAGCGCTGCCTGGTGGAAGAGGGCCTCCCCGAGGGGGAGTTTCCCCAGTGGGACTGGAAGTAAGCGGAGGAAGAGAATCAGCAGGAACAGCAAGAGGAGGAGATTTAGGACCTCCGTGTCCTGTTTCCGGGCCACCCTGTTGTGTTGGGGAAGACGGAGGGACAGATAGGATCGGGGGCCCGGCAGAAGGCTCGGCCGCGGCGGTGGGAGGCACAGGGACCTGGGCAGCGGGAGCGGCCAGGGGCGCGGAGCCTGCGGTGTCCCAGGCCAGCGGGGGGCAGGCAGGGGCAGGCTGAGCGGCCCGGCAGTCGGCCAAGGTCTTTGTTCTGCCCTTCAAGGCCCTGTTCCTCGGACGCTCGGTGTTCTGCACGGTGCCTAGGTCCTTGTCAACAGCAACGCAAGGAAGCTTAGGGGGTGGGGGCACGTCCCCTCGATCCCACAGCAGCGGTAGTGGCGGCGGCAATGGCAGACAGAGGGGCATGCCCAGTTTCCTTTTGTTTCGCCCGCTGCTGGCAGGTGCTGGCGGGCCACGGCTCCGGGGTGAGACGCCTGAGGGCTCCTCAGCCTGCGGGTCCTTCCTCGATGCGTCCCGCACGCTCTGGACGGGCTGATGGTTTTCAGTCGCCGCCTCCTCCGCGGATGTCTCCTGCGGCAAGGGGCAGCATGGGCGTGGGCCCGGGAGCACCGCCGCATCCCTGTCGGCCTTCCCGAGGCCATCTCCCGCGGGACCGCATGAAGAGGTGGCCGCACGGCCTTCCGAGGAGGACACCGGAGACATCTGGGTGCTGTGCCACGAGCTCTCTCCTGAGGGGACGAGGCGTCGGTCCAGAGGTGCAGGGCTGGCTCGGTGGAGGCTGAGAACGCCACTGGTCTCCGGGCGCTCGGATGTCCCCTGTGTATCCCCGCGGCTGTGGGGGCGGCCACTCCCACCATCCGGCCCTTTGGCCTCTGCAGGAGCCTCCCTCTGTCCTGCGGGGTGCTCTGGGACCTCCTCCTCCATGCCCTGTGGGATCGAAGCGGGGAGGGGCGGGCATGGTACCTGACTCGCAGCCCTGGCTACCTGCGCAGGTAGTGAATGCAGGAGAGCGACCTTGCGCACGGGAGGAGGGATCCTCGCAGTCCTCGAGGGCCGGAGCACCAGGGAACTGCGCGCAGGCAGCGCACGGCCACCCGGAGGGCTCCTCCAGCTCACCGCGGGGAGGAGGCCCAGAGGGGGGCCCGCGGCCTGGGGGAGCGGATGCCGCCTCCCGGGCTCCCCGTGGCAGCGAGCTGGTACAGGCCTGCGAGCCCGCTGGAACGGCCTGCGCCCAGAGCAGGCGGCAGGTGCAGGAGCGGCAGGGTGGTCGCGGCCAGCATGGGCGGTGTCACAGGCAGGAGTGACCAGCGGGCGACTCCGGCGGGGCAGGGGCCGGCGGCGGGGAGGGCGAAGAAACTTGGAAAATAAATGGCCCATTCAGGGCTAGCTGTGCGCCAGGGTCGGAGGTTGGAGCGGAAGGCCTTGGACAGGGTCTCCAAGGCGTCTGACTCCTCTCCAGGTCAAGCACACACTGAGCCTCTGAGCGGTGCACCCACGTGCACGTGCTAAGGGGTCACAAAGCCGCCCACGGGGGCCTGTGCAGCCCCGCCCACCAGCGGGGGGGGGAGGGGGGAGGGACAGGGGGAGGGGCGGGGGAGGGGGCGGGGCCCACCTTCCAGAGGCGGAGGCCATACAGCCCCACCATGGTTGCCTCAGGTGGGGGGGGGGGGGGGCGGGGCCTGGGACTGCAGAGGCCCGGGGCACTCAGACCCCAGGGTGTCGTGGCCAGCCCTGCCCCGGGGAGGCCCTGCGGGGCCAGCTCAGGAGCCTCCCAATGCTTAGAGGGCGAGGGTGGCCTGCTTCGCGGAGGGCCTGCCCTGCTGACCTGCCAGACCTGCTGCCCTGCTGTCACGTGAGGCCTCGGCCCTGATGCCCTTCGAGGCCTGCAACCCTGCTGCACTGCTGCCCTGCGAAACCTGCTGCCCTGCTGCCCTGCCGCCCTGCCAGGCCTGCTGCCCTGCTGCCCAGAGATGCCTGCTGCCCTGCTGCCCTGCTGCCATGTGAGGCCTGCACCCTGCTGCCCTGCGAGGCCTGTAGCCCTGCTCCATGTGAGGCCTCTGCCCTGCTGCCCTGCGAGCCCTGCAGCCCTGCTGCCCTGCGAGGCCTGCAGTGCTGCTGCCCTGAGACACCTGCTGCCCTGCTGCCCTGAGAGGCCTGAAAACATGCTGCCCTGTGAGCCCTGCAGCCCTGCTGACCTGAGAACCCTGATGCCGTGCTGCCCTGTGAGGACTCAGCCCTGCTGCCCTTCTGCCCGGCGATGCCTGCAGCCCTGCTGCCCTGCGAGCCCTGCAGCCCTGCTGCCCTGTGAGGCCTCAGCCCTGGTGCCCTGCTGCCATATGAGGCCTGCTGCCTGCGGCCCTGCAAGGCGTGCAGCCCCGATGCCCTGAGACGCCTGTTGCCCTGCTGCCCTGCGAGTCCTGCTGCCCTGGGAGCCCTGCTGCCATGCTGCCCTGTGATGCCTGAAGCCCTGCTGCCCTGAGATGCCTGCAGCCCTGCTGCCCTGCTTCCATGTGAGGCCTCTGCCCTGCTGGAGCCTGCAGCCCTGTGCCCTGCGAGGCCTGCAGTGCTGCTGCCTGAGACACCTGCTGCCCTGCTGCGCTGAGAGGCCTGAAAACATGCTGCCCTGTGAGCCCTGCAGCCCTGCTGACCTGAGAACCCTGATGCCGTGCTGCCCTGTGAGGACTCAGCCCTGCTGCCCTTCTGCCCGGCGATGCCTGCAGCCCTGCTGCCCTGCGAGCCCTGCAGCCCTGCTGCCCTGTGAGGCCTCAGCCCTGGTGCCCTGCTGCCATATGAGGCCTGCTGCCTGCTGCCCTGCAAGGCGTGCAGCCCCGATGCCCTGAGACGCCTGTTGCCCTGCTGCCCTGCGAGTCCTGCTGCCCTGGGAGCCCTGCTGCCATGCTGCCCTGTGATGCCTGAAGCCCTGCTGCCCTGAGATGCCTGCAGCCCTGCTGCCCTGCTTCCATGTGAGGCCTCTGCCCTGCTGCCCTGCGAGGCCTGCAGCCCTGCTGCCCTGAGACACCTGTTGCCCTGCTGCCGTGTTAGGCCTACAGCCCTGCTGGCCGACTTCCATGTGAGGCCTGCTGGCCAGCTGCCCCGCGAGGCCTACAGCCCTGCTGCCCAGCGAGTCCTGCAGCCTTGCTGCCCTGAGACGCCTGGTGTCCTGCTGCCCTGCTGCCCTGCATGGCCTGCAGCCCTGCTGCC
Organism: Nyctereutes procyonoides; assembly: GCF_905146905.1. Taxonomy (NCBI): domain Eukaryota; kingdom Metazoa; phylum Chordata; class Mammalia; order Carnivora; family Canidae; genus Nyctereutes; species Nyctereutes procyonoides. The sequence goes on along the minus strand of NW_026574954.1, from coordinate 33,329 downwards.
CTGAGATGCCTGCTGCCCTTCTGCCCTGCAGCCCTGGGAATCAGGCTGCCCTGCTCCCCTGCGATTCCTGCAGCCTTGCTACCCTGAGAAGCCTGAAAACATGCTGCCCTGTGAGCCCTACAGCCCTGCAGCCCTGCTGCCTTGAGAGGCCTGCTGCCCTGCTGCCTTAGGAGGCCTACAGCGGTGTTCCCCTGAGTCGCCTGCTGCCCTGCTGCCCTGTGAGACCTGCAGCCCTGTAGCCCTGCTGCCCTGGGAGACCTGTTGACCTGCTGCCATGGGAGGCCTCTGTCCTGCTGCCCTGTGAGGCCTGCAACCCAGCCGCCCTGAGTGGCCTGCTTCCCTGCTGCCGTGCGAGGCCTGGAGGCTGCTGCCCTGCAGCCCTGTGAGGCCTCTGCCCTACTGCCCTGCGAGGCCTGCAGCCCTGCTGTCCTGCGAGGCCAGCAGCCCTACTGCAATGCGAAGCCTGCTGCCCTGCTGCCCTGCTCCCCTGTTGCCCTGGGAGGCCTACGGCGCTGTTAACCTGAGACGCCTGCTGCCCAACTGCCCTGTGAGGCCTGCTGCCATGCTGCCTTGCGAGGCCTGTTGCCCTGCTGCACTCGAGACCTCTAGCCCTGCTGCCCTGCTGTCCTGAGATGCTTGCTGCCCTGCTGCCCTGTGAGGCCTGCAACCCTGCTGTCCGGCGAGCCCTTCAGCCCTGCTGCCCTGAGAGGCTTGCTACCCTGCTGCCCTGAGAGGCCTGCAGCCCTGCTGACCTGAGACGCCTCCTGCCCTGCTTCCCTGCGATACTGCAGCCTGCTGCCATGTGAGACCTGTTGCCCTGCTGCCACGTGAGGCCTCTGCCCTGCTGCCCTGCGAGGCCTGCAGCCCTCCTGCCCTGCTGCAATGTGAGGCTTGCTGCCCTGCTGCCCTGCGAGGCCGGCTGCCCTGCTGACCTGAGATGCCTGCAGCCCTGCTGCCCTGTGAGGGCTACAGCCCTGTTGCCATGTGATGCCTCTGCCCTGCTGCCATGCGAGGCCTGCAACCCAGCTGTCCTGAGACACCGGCTGCTCTGCTGCCCTTTGATGCCTGCAGCCCTGCTGCCCTGCTGCCATGTGATGCCTGCAGCCCTGCTGCCCTGTGAGGCCCGCTACCCTGCTGACCTGAGACGCCTGCGGCCTTGTTGCACTGAGAGACTTGAAGCCCTGCTTCCCTGATCGCATGTGAGGCCTGCTGCCCTGCTGCCCTTCGAGACCTGCAGCCTTCTACCTTGCTGCCCTGAGAGGCCTGTTGCCCTGCTGCCTGGGACGCCTGCAGCCCTGCTGACCTGAGACACCTGCTGCTCTGCTGCCCTTCTTTGCCAGCAGCCCTGTTGCCCTGCTGCCATCTGAGGCCTGCAGCCCTGCTGCCCTGAAAGATCTGCTGGCCTGCTGCCCTGCAAAGCCTGCAGCCCTGCTGCCCTGCTGCCCTGCGAGGCCTGCAGGCCTACTGCCCTGAGATGCCTGCTGCCCTGCTGCCCTCCGAGCCGTGCAGCCCTGTTGCCCTGCTGCCATGTGAGGCCTGCAGCCCTGTTGCCCTGAGACGCCGGGTGCCATGCTGCCTTGCGAGGCTGCTACCCTCCTAACCTAAGATGACTGCTGCCCTGCTGCCCCGTGAGGCCTACAGCCCTGTTGCCCAGAGAGGCCTGCTGGCCTGCTGCCCTGTGAGGCATGCAGCCCTGTTGCCGTGTGAGGCCTCTGCCCTACTGTCCTACAAGACCGGCAGCCCTGTTGCCCTGAGTGGCCTGTAGGCCTCGTGTCCTGCTGCCATGGGAGGCCTGTTGCCGTGCTGCCCTGCGAGGCCTGTAGCCCCGATGCCCAGAGACGCCTGCTGCCCTGCTGTCCTGCGAGCCCTGCAGCCCTGGGAGGCCTGCTGGCCTGTTGCCCTGTAAAGCTGCAGCCCTGTTTTCCTCCTGCCCTGTGAGGCCTGTAGACCTGCTGCCCTTCGAGGCCTGCAGCCCTGCTGCCCTGTTGCCCTGGGAGGCCTACGGCGCTGTTGACCTGAGACACCTGCTGCCCTGCTGCCCTGCGAGGCCTGCACCCTGTTGCCCTGCTGCCATGTGAGGCCTGCTGCTCGGCTGCCCTGCGAGGCCTGCAGCCTTGCTGCCCTGAGATGCCTGGTGTCCTGCTGCTCACGAGGCCTGCAGCCCTGCAGCCCTGCTTCCCTGAGAGGCCTGCTACCCTGCTGCCCTGCGAGGCCTGCAGGCCCTGCCGACCTGAGAAGCCATCTGCTCTGCTGCCCTGCAATGCCTCAGACCTGCTGCCCTGCTGCCATGTGAGGCCTGCTGCCTTTTGCTCTGGGAGGCCTACGGCGCTGCTAACCTGACACGCCTGTTGCCCTGCTACCCTGCTGCCCTGCGATGCCTGCAGCCCTGTTGCCCTGCGACGCCGGGTGCCCTGCTGCCCTGCGAGCCCTGCAGCCCTGCTGACCTGAGACGCTTGCTGCCCTGCTGCCCTGCTCCCTTGTGAGGCCTGCTGCCCTGCTGCCCTGTGAGGCTTGAAGCGCTGCTTCCCTGCTGCCATGTGAGGCCTCTTCCCTGCTGCCATTCAAGGCCTGCAACCCAGCTGCCCTGAGACGCCCGCTGCCCTGCTGCCCTGCGAGGCCTGCTGCATTACTTCCCTGAGATGCCTGTTGCACTGCTGCCCTGAGAGACCTGCTGTCCTGCTGCCCTGCGAGGCCTGCTGCTCTGCTCCCTGCGATGCCTGTAAACATGCTGCCCTGCTGCCATGTGAAGCCTGCCGCCCTGCTGCCCTGAGATGCCTGCTGCCCTGCTGCGCTCGAGACCTCCAGCCCTGTTGCCCTGCATCCATGTGAAGCCTGCCGCCCTGCTGCCCTGAGATGCCTGCTGCCCTGCTGCCTTGCGAGGCCTGGAGCCCTCCTGTCCTGCTGCCATGTGAGGCCTGCTGCCCTGCTGCACTGCAAAGCCTGCAGCCCTGCTGCCCTGCTGCACTGTGAGCCCTGCGGCCCTAGGAGGCCTGCTGCTCTGCTGCCCCTCGATGCCTGCAGCCCTACTGCCCTGCTGCCATGTGAGGACAGTTGCCCTGCTGCCCTCGGAGGCCTGCAGCCCTGCTAACATGTGAGGCCTCTGCCCTGCTGCCATGAGAGGCCTGCAGCATTACTGACCTGAGGTGCCTGCTACCCTGTTGCCCTGGCAAGACCTGCAGCCCTGCTACCGTGCTGCCCTGGAGGCCTGCAGCCCTGCTGCCCTGAGACACCTGCTGCTCTGCTGCCCTTCGATGCCTGCAGCCCTGGTGCCCTGCTGCCATGTGAGACCTGCTGCTCTGCTACCCTGCGAGGCCTGCAGCCCTGCTTCCCTGCGAGGCTTGAAGTGCTGCTTCCCTGCTGCCATGTGAGGCCTGCTGCCCTGCTGCCCTGAGGGCTACAGCCCTGTTGCCATGTGAGGCCTCTGCCCTGCTACCATGCAAGTCCTGCAACCAGCTGCCCTGAGAGGCCTGCTGCCCTGCTTCCCCAAGAGGCCTCCTGCCCTGCTGCCCTGAGTCACCTGCTGCCCTGCTGCCCTGCGATGCCTGCAGCCCTGCTGTCCTGCTGCCTTGCAAGGCTGCAGCCCTGCTGCCCTGAGAGGTCTGCTGCCCTGCTGCCCTGCGAGGCCTGCAGCCCTGGTATCCTGAGAGCCAGCTGCCCTGCTGCCCTGCGATCTTGTATCTTCCAAACTGAGAAGGGGAGGGGCAAAGGGTTCTAGGAAATCAGGAGACCTGGACAAGCAAACTCTACTGAGTTTGAAAATAAATATTTTAGGGCACCTGAGTGGCTCCGTCCATGAAGCATTGCCTTCAGTCAGGTCATGATCTTGGGGTCCTGGGATTGAGTCCCGAACCAGGCTCCTTGCTCAGCAGGGAGCCTGCTTCTCCCTTTCCCTCTGCCTACCATGTTCTCTCTCTCTCTGTCAAATAAATAAATCTTAAAAATAGAAAATAAAATTATTAATGAGCGAGGGAGCAGTGCAAGGATTTAAAAAAGAGGGAAACAATTCAAATTTTGGGAAAAATCATTTAAAATGCATGAGAAAATAGTAGATGAAATATCAAGCAAACTAAAACAGAGCTTGATTTTAAACAAGGAATAGTAAAGACAAGTAGCAGTGCTCTACTGACAGAGTAGAAAAGATAATCCTACCGCATTATTTTCCCCAGGACTAAGCAATACTTAGTCAATACAGGCTGTTGGTTTTCAGCCCTTAGAGCCAAGCTGTGGATAAAACACAGAACGCTTTGCTACAATTGTATGGAAACATGTGAATACTAACAGCACAAACAAAAGCAAACATGTTATTGATAAAAAGTGAGTCAAGTGAGTTAGTTATGCAAGGGGAAAGGCAAGGCAGAGGAGCCATGGCACACAGGCTCATGCATAGAGAAAAATCACGAGATTAGGGCGAAGGTAGGTAACACAAGAAATAAATAATTGTTCATATTTCTTGAGCTGTCCTGTCTGTTAGACACTAAAGGCTGAAGTACGTTGCTATTTGCATTATCATAAGCAACCCCACAAGATAGGTTGTGATTCTAATTCAAGTGGTGCATCATCAGAACCACAGCTTTTAGCCCTTTGCTACCCCTTCCTTCACCAATAAACCCAGCGCAGTTACATGAAGGTACAACAGGGAAGCAGCAAATGAATTGAATGCGATGTTTGGAAAGGAAGAGGGAGGGAAAACAGTGGGAGTGGAGTTTATCTTCCTCCATCATGTTAGAGTGGTAAAAACATGGTCTGAAATGAGTATGTCATGATACAGCAGGATAAGCATAACGTTTAGAATTATGGGGGTGACATCAAAGTAGCAAGAAACTGACTCTGGAGAGGGGACCTTGAGGGGAAGGGCTGCATTTCCCTATCATTCAAGTTGCTATTAGGCTCGTGTATTATTTGCATAAAAATAAAATGTCTCCTTAGAAATTGCTTCTACTGTGTAAGTGCATCAAAACATGATATTCAAAATCATCTTTACCTCTACCACATGTTTGTTAAATATTTGCCTTATTCAGGGCATTGCTTTTAGCTTGAAGGCTTAAAAAAAAAAAAGTCAAGAAGTACGAAGTTTTAAAAGTTGTCCCTGGTAACATTAGCAGACAGGGCTGAGAGAGGGTGCAGGACTATTAGAAGCAAACTGGATTTCAACCCTGCTTCTGAGAGGCAGTTCTGCCTACAAAGGGTAGGCAGTTCTTTGCAGCCAGGGAGCAGGAACTTTGATCCTCTGGGACTGTAATAAACAACTTAGAGTAAATGGATCGGGCAGAGGGTGCCCGGAGGGGTCCAGCAGCCTCTGTGCCCTGGTGTTCTTTGTTTTTACGGGGCTGATCTCAGCCCTGTTCCATGGGATCTCCTTTTTGAAAGGCCTGCTGAAGGCAAGGCAAGCACTACTGGCCTAAGGAGCTCATTAGCATGCACATATATGTACATGCCCGATCCCCATCCTCTCTCTCTCTGTATATCCTCTTCCTTATCTACCTACCTACCTACCTACCTACCTATCCTCTGTGGATCTACCCTTATTTATAGAATAACAACAACATGGGTTATAAGTTACTTATTTTAGCCTTCCAAAACTCTTGCAACGTAAATAGGCCACGGAGAAAGCACTGAGTCCACGGAGACTCTTGAAGGTTGGTCTACCATTTGTCACCGCACAGCCAGTAAATGGTGCAGAGTATTCAACCCACGTCTTCTCTTTCCTCCCTTTGCTGACCCTATGCCAGCCACCCACATTAGTTTGTAACTGCTCCCTGAGGGTGTCCGGTACCCTTCTTATGGGTCTTTGCAGTGATTATTCCAACTATTTACAACGCTTTTCCCTCAGATATTTGATTCGTTCCCTCCCTCTAGCCTGATCAAATCCCACTTTCTAGTGAGGCTTATCCTGTCCACTGTTAAAATCGAAAGCTGCGCTCCTCTCTGCCTACAGCCTCAATGCTCCGTATGCTACTTGGTTTTCCACAGGGGTTGTGAGTGACTAACCTACCAGATCGTCGACACGGATGTATGTTTCTCCCCTCCAACTAGAATGCAAGCCCCACAAAGTCAGCAATTTTGCCTCTATTAAGTCTAGTGGAGATCCAGAAAAGTTTAGGGTCAGCCAGAACCGGGAATAATAACACAGGTGATCTGATATTTTGGTGATTTAGATCAGAGCTGGGCTGCTTATCGAAAGGGATCTGTTCTACTGCGCTTAAGCGGCACAATAAGTTCTAAATAAACTGACATTCCTAACACTTCCAGAGCAGGCATGCATGTACTCTTTTTCCACTTGTTTCTCCGGGCTCAAATCTGTCTCCTCTGGGTGAAGTGGGAATGTGTAAGAAAGATTGGCCTAAGTCTAACCTAAGAAGGCACCCAAGAAAACATTTAAACATTCTTAAAAACTAAAATCACAGGGTGGTTTCCTTGCACCCATCAAGGGTTATTCAACCTCTACTGAGGTCAGAGTCGGGGGAGAGGAGAGCGAAGCACAGAGGGTAGAGGCAAGGACGAGTCACCTCATCTCTCCCTCCTTTGGACCTTCCTTCCTCCTGGATTCCCATCCCTTACACTCAAAATGCACATTTCAGGGGTCTGTGCGTGCAGCCAGAACCTGTGGCTACTTCCACATTCCAGTCACTGAGATGCAGAAACCTTGGCATAAAGTCTGGTTCAACCCACCACACTCACATCGGTTAATTCTTTCTCTACTGCCGAGACAAAAAGACACACGAGCAAAGGCAGATTAGTAAGAACAAAGTTTTATAGATGTAGAAGTATATCTACGTAATCTGGGACAGATAAGTGCCCATTGAGGCTCTGATACAGCAAAACCCATTTACTGTTCCATATAATATGTGGAGGAGTATCTGTTCCGTTTATGTTGAGATTCATGACAAAAGGAAGGAACCAGTGGGTGGCGGTTTCTAGACAGGTTATGAAGGTAGCCTAGCCACGCCCAGAGCACAGAACAGTGGACCAAGAACTTGCACACACAGTGCTGGCTCACCAAAGTCAGAGGGGTGCCCTGACTAGGGGCAGGTCCACGTGTTCCGAGAGTAGAGAGTTCTCTCTAAGATGCATGGTGGTATCCCCCATGGCACCACCAGTGCTGTGGCTTGGGGGGGTTCTGTGTGCTCTGTAGGAATGGGGGACCACTATTTGGTCCAGTCACAGCAGGTATGGTGCTGTTCCCCGTAGCACCAGTTGCCTTAGAGACAGGTAGGCCCCCAGGGTTCCGAGGGCGGTTGCTGATACAGAGGGCTGCCATCATAGACACGATGAGGGTTTCATCTGTGTTTGCATCAGGTGGGCCCCCATTATGCTGACATAAAGCAGGAATTCCAGGTCTTCCAGTCTTGGGAGTGATGTTGTTCCCTTCCTTCACACCACTCACACGCTGGGCAGGTGGGCCCCGCGTGCCTGGCAGGAAGGTAGAACTAGAAGTGCATCGAAGCACTGATATCTCGGTGCTGGTGCTTGCAACTACAGCTGAGGTCGTGTGGCCAGGCAAGGCCCTGGTGCTCTTTAAGACAGTAGTGGTTGCAGGGACTGTAGGCCCAACAAAGGCCTTTGGGCAAGTAGTGGTAGAAGGGACTGCAGGCCCCACAAAGGTCTGTGGGCCTGTGGTGTTAACCGTGAGGGGTGGGCCACGGGGGACTGTAGTCCCCACAAAGGTCTGTTGGCCTGTAGTGGTAGCAGGGACTGCAGGCCCCACAAAGGTCTGTGGGCAAGTAGTGGTTGCAGGGACTGTAGGCCCCACAAAGGTCTGTTGGCCTGTAGTGGTAGCAGGGACTGTAGGCCCCACAAAGGGCTGTGGGCAAGTAGTGGTTGCAGGGACTGTAGGCCCCACAAAGGTCTGTGGGCAAGTAGTGGTTGCAGGGACTGTAGACCCCACAAAGGTCTGTGGGCAAGTAGTGGTTGCAGGGACTGTAGGCCCCACAAAGGGCTGTGGGCAAGTAGTGGTAGCAGGGACTGTAGGCCCCACAAAGGTCTGTTGGCCTGTAGTGGTAGCAGGGACTGCAGGCCCCACAAAGGTCTGTAGGCAAGTAGTGGTTGCAGGGACTGTAGGCCCCACAAAGGTCTGTGGGCAAGTAGTGGTAGCAGGGACTGTAGGCCCCACAAAGGTCTGTTGGCCTGTACTGGTAGCAGGGACTGCAGGCCCCACAAAGGTCTGTGGGCAAGTAGTGGTTGCAGGGACTGTAGGCCCCACAAAGGTCTGTGGGCAAGTAGTGGTTGCAGGGACTGTAGGCCCCACAAAGGTCTGTGGGCAAGTAGTGATTGCAGTGACTGCAGGCCCCACAAAGGTCTGTGGGCAAGTAGTGATTGCAGGGACTGCAGGCCCCACAAAGGTCTGTTGGCCTGTAGTGGTAGCAGGGACTGTAGGCCCCACAAAGGTCTGTAGGCAAGTAGTGGTTGCAGGGACTGTAGGCCCCACAAAGGTTGTGGGCAAGTAGTGGTAGCAGGGACTGTAGGCCCCACAAAGGTCTGTTGGCCTGTACTGGTAGCAGGGACTGCAGGCCCCACAAAGGTCTGTGGGCAAGTAGTGGTTGCAGGGACTGTAGGCCCCACAAAGGTCTGTGGGCAAGTAGTGGTAGCAGGGACTGTAGGCCCCACAAAGGTCTGTGGGCAAGTAGTGGTTGCAGGGACTGCAGGCCCCACAAAGGTCTGTGGGCAAGTAGTGGTTGCAGGGACTGTAGGCCCACAAAGGTCTGTGGGCAAGTAGTGATTGCAGTGACTGCAGGCCCCACAAAGGTCTGTGGGCAAGTAGTGGTAGCAGGGACTGCAGGCCCCACACAGGTTTGTGGGGCTGTGGAGTTAACCGTGAGGGGTGGGCCACGGGGGACTGTAGTCCCCACAAAGGTCTGTTGGCCTGTAGTGCTAGCAGGGACTGTAGGCCCCACAAAGGGCTGTGGGCAAGTAGTGGTTGCAGGGACTGTAGGCCCCACAAAGGTCTGTGGGCAAGTAGTGATTGCAGTGACTGCAGGCCCCACAAAGGTCTGTAGGCAAGTAGTGGTTGCAGGGACTGTAGGCCCCACAAAGGTCTGTGGGCAAGTAGTGGTAGGAGGGACTGTAGGCCCCACAAAGGTCTGTTGGCCTGTACTGGTAGCAGGGACTGCAGGCCCCACAAAGGTCTGTGGGCAAGTAGTGGTTGCAGGGACTGTACGCCCCACAAAGGTCTGTGGGCAAGTAGTGGTTGCAGGGACTGCAGGCCCCACAAAGGTCTGTGGGCAAGTAGTGGTTGCAGGGACTGCAGGCCCCACAAAGGTCTGTGGGCAAGTAGTGGTTGCAGGGACTGTAGGCCCCACAAAGGTCTGTGGGCAAGTAGTGGTAGCAGGGACTGTAGGCCCCACAAAGGTCTGTTGGCCTGTACTGGTAGCAGGGACTGCAGGCCCCACAAAGGTCTGTGGGCAAGTAGTGGTTGCAGGGACTGTAGGCCCCACAAAGGTCTGTGGGCAAGTAGTGGTTGCAGGGACTGCAGGCCCCACAAAGGTCTGTGGGCAACTAGTGGTAGCAGGGACTGCAGGCCCCACAAAGGTTTGTGGGGCTGTGGTGTTAACCGTGAGGGGTGGGCCACGGGGGACTGTAGTCCCCACAAAGGTCTGTTGGCCTGTAGTGGTAGCAGGGACTGTAGGCCCCACAAAGGGCTGTGGGCAAGTAGTGGTTGCAGGGACTGTAGGCCCCACAAAGGTCTGTGGGCAAGTAGTGGTTGCAGGGACTGTAGGCCCCACAAAGGTCTGTGGGCAAGTAGTGGTTGCAGGGACTGTAGGCCCCACAAAGGTCTGTTGGCCTGTAGTGGTAGCAGGGACTGTAGGCCCCACAAAGGTCTGTGGGCAAGTAGTGGTTGCAGGGACTGTAGGCCCCACAAAGGTCTGTTGGCCTGTAGTGGTAGCAGGGACTGCAGGCCCCACAAAGGTCTGTGGGCAAGTAGTGGTTGCAGGGACTGTAGGCCCCACAAAGGTCTGTTGGCCTGTAGTGGTAGCAGGGACTGCAGGCCCCACAAAGGTCTGTGGGCAAGTAGTGGTTGCAGGGACTGTAGGCCCCACTAAGGTCTGTGGGTAAGTAGTGGTTGCAGGGACTGTAGGCCCCACAAAGGTCTGTTGGCCTGTAGTGGTAGCAGGGACTGCAGGCCCCACAAAGGTCTGTGGGCAAGTAGTGGTTGCAGGGACTGTAGGCCCCACAAAGGTCTGTGGGCAAGTAGTGGTTGCAGGGACTGTAGGCCCCACAAAGGTCTGTGGGCAAGTAGTGGTTGCAGGGACTGCAGGCCCCACAAAGGTCTGTGGGCAAGTAGTGGTAGCAGGGACTACAGGCCCCACAAAGGTTTGTGGGGCTGTGGTGTTAACCGTGAGGGGTGGGCCACTGGGGACTACAGACCACACAAAGGTCTGTGGGCCTGTGGTGTTAACCGTGAGGGGTGGGCCACTGGGGACTACAGACCACACAAAGGTCTGTGGGCCTGTGGTGTTAACCGTGAGGGGTGGGCCACTGGGGACTACAGACCACACAAAGCTCTGTGTTCCCGTCATTGTAGCTGTGAGTGATGAGCTAGTGTTCCCAGTCGGACCTCGAAAGCCAGTGGTGGTAGAGTGAGGAGTGTGGAGAATACCTGGCTGGTTACCAAAGGCCGTCTGCTTGTTGACATTGGTGCCAAAAGGAGAGCCCGCGAAAGCTGCCTGCATTGTGCTGCCTCCGGGTGGGTGAGTTATAGGAGGGGCCAGGCCGACAGCCTGTGTTGGGGCTACTGTTTTCCCTAACAGGTAGGAATTGTTAGGCTGTTGCCCACTGTGACCTCCAATTGTGGGCTGAGAGGCCATTCCTGCGTTAGAGTGCTTCGGAACGGGGGTCTGTATGCTGGCTGACTTTTGAGGTAAATTGGTAGAGCCGTGGGCCAAGGCAGTGCTGCTCGAAGGTGGTGTGTTGCCAGAACCAGGAAGTGCCTTGTAAAATGACAAATGGTTCTTCTGGGACCCAGGGTGGGAGTGAAAGACGACAGCCCGGGAGGGAGATGTGGTATCCATGGCATCGGGGTCAGAGTGAGCGTTGAGGTTTGCAGAGGTGCTGCCTACTGGAGTGGTGGTGGCTCCAGAACTGAGGTTGGGCAAGCCAGTGGCGATAGGAGCACTGGGAAGAAAAGCTGTTTGCTGCCTCCCAGCCAGAGTCCCATGTGTGGGCTGAGGGGTGACCTGGAGGCCGAAGAGTTGATGAAGAAGTGGGGTGGGGCCGGGGGCCACCGATGTCGGTGGACTGGTGGATGCTGCGACTTTCGCAGGGCATCTCTGCGTCGTACTGCCACGGCCCCGCGAAAACGGAGGACAGCTCATCCTGCAGTGCGGGGACGTGCTGAAGATGACAGCCCGGGAAGGAGGCGTAGTGTCCATGTCCACGACACCAGGGTTTGAAATAGGCTTGGGGGTCAGAGTAGATGACTTTGCTGCGATGGTAGAAGACGTCGGCTTAGAGGTGCCAGGCTGGACTACACCGACGGAGCTATCTGTGCAGTGGCCTGGACGAGGGGTTGTCCGGGAGAGCGGGGGAGAGTCCACACACATAGGGGCTGGGGATTCTTTCGTGCAGGAGGCTGGGTGTAAGGGGGTTGAGGTGTTAGGAGGTGGGGGGCGGTCAGAGGCAGGTGCTGCAGCGCTGCCTGGTGGAAGAGGGCCTCCCCGAGGGGGAGTTTCCCCAGTGGGACTGGAAGTAAGCGGAGGAAGAGAATCAGCAGGAACAGCAAGAGGAGGAGATTTAGGACCTCCGTGTCCTGTTTCCGGGCCACCCTGTTGTGTTGGGGAAGACGGAGGGACAGATAGGATCGGGGGCCCGGCAGAAGGCTCGGCCGCGGCGGTGGGAGGCACAGGGACCTGGGCAGCGGGAGCGGCCAGGGGCGCGGAGCCTGCGGTGTCCCAGGCCAGCGGGGGGCAGGCAGGGGCAGGCTGAGCGGCCCGGCAGTCGGCCAAGGTCTTTGTTCTGCCCTTCAAGGCCCTGTTCCTCGGACGCTCGGTGTTCTGCACGGTGCCTAGGTCCTTGTCAACAGCAACGCAAGGAAGCTTAGGGGGTGGGGGCACGTCCCCTCGATCCCACAGCAGCGGTAGTGGCGGCGGCAATGGCAGACAGAGGGGCATGCCCAGTTTCCTTTTGTTTCGCCCGCTGCTGGCAGGTGCTGGCGGGCCACGGCTCCGGGGTGAGACGCCTGAGGGCTCCTCAGCCTGCGGGTCCTTCCTCGATGCGTCCCGCACGCTCTGGACGGGCTGATGGTTTTCAGTCGCCGCCTCCTCCGCGGATGTCTCCTGCGGCAAGGGGCAGCATGGGCGTGGGCCCGGGAGCACCGCCGCATCCCTGTCGGCCTTCCCGAGGCCATCTCCCGCGGGACCGCATGAAGAGGTGGCCGCACGGCCTTCCGAGGAGGACACCGGAGACATCTGGGTGCTGTGCCACGAGCTCTCTCCTGAGGGGACGAGGCGTCGGTCCAGAGGTGCAGGGCTGGCTCGGTGGAGGCTGAGAACGCCACTGGTCTCCGGGCGCTCGCATGTCCCCTGTGTATCCCCGCGGCTGTGGGGGCGGCCACTCCCACCATCCGGCCCTTTGGCCTCTGCAGGAGCCTCCCTCTGTCCTGCGGGGTGCTCTGGGACCTCCTCCTCCATGCCCTGTGGGATCGAAGCGGGGAGGGGCGGGCATGGTACCTGACTCGCAGCCCTGGCTACCTGCGCAGGTAGTGAATGCAGGAGAGCGACCTTGCGCACGGGAGGAGGGATCCTCGCAGTCCTCGAGGGCCGGAGCACCAGGGAACTGCGCGCAGGCAGCGCACGGCCACCCGGAGGGCTCCTCCAGCTCACCGCGGGGAGGAGGCCCAGAGGGGGGCCCGCGGCCTGGGGGAGCGGATGCCGCCTCCCGGGCTCCCCGTGGCAGCGAGCTGGTACAGGCCTGCGAGCCCGCTGGAACGGCCTGCGCCCAGAGCAGGCGGCAGGTGCAGGAGCGGCAGGGTGGTCGCGGCCAGCATGGGCGGTGTCACAGGCAGGAGTGACCAGCGGGCGACTCCGGCGGGGCAGGGGCCGGCGGCGGGGAGGGCGAAGAAACTTGGAAAATAAATGGCCCATTCAGGGCTAGCTGTGCGCCAGGGTCGGAGGTTGGAGCGGAAGGCCTTGGACAGGGTCTCCAAGGCGTCTGACTCCTCTCCAGGTCAAGCACACACTGAGCCTCTGAGCGGTGCACCCACGTGCACGTGCTAAGGGGTCACAAAGCCGCCCACGGGGGCCTGTGCAGCCCCGCCCACCAGCGGGGGGGGGAGGGGGGAGGGACAGGGGGAGGGGCGGGGGAGGGGGCGGGGCCCACCTTCCAGAGGCGGAGGCCATACAGCCCCACCATGGTTGCCTCAGGTGGGGGGGGGGGGGGCGGGGCCTGGGACTGCAGAGGCCCGGGGCACTCAGACCCCAGGGTGTCGTGGCCAGCCCTGCCCCGGGGAGGCCCTGCGGGGCCAGCTCAGGAGCCTCCCAATGCTTAGAGGGCGAGGGTGGCCTGCTTCGCGGAGGGCCTGCCCTGCTGACCTGCCAGACCTGCTGCCCTGCTGTCACGTGAGGCCTCGGCCCTGATGCCCTTCGAGGCCTGCAACCCTGCTGCACTGCTGCCCTGCGAAACCTGCTGCCCTGCTGCCCTGCCGCCCTGCCAGGCCTGCTGCCCTGCTGCCCAGAGATGCCTGCTGCCCTGCTGCCCTGCTGCCATGTGAGGCCTGCACCCTGCTGCCCTGCGAGGCCTGTAGCCCTGCTCCATGTGAGGCCTCTGCCCTGCTGCCCTGCGAGCCCTGCAGCCCTGCTGCCCTGCGAGGCCTGCAGTGCTGCTGCCCTGAGACACCTGCTGCCCTGCTGCGCTGAGAGGCCTGAAAACATGCTGCCCTGTGAGCCCTGCAGCCCTGCTGACCTGAGAACCCTGATGCCGTGCTGCCCTGTGAGGACTCAGCCCTGCTGCCCTTCTGCCCGGCGATGCCTGCAGCCCTGCTGCCCTGCGAGCCCTGCAGCCCTGCTGCCCTGTGAGGCCTCAGCCCTGGTGCCCTGCTGCCATATGAGGCCTGCTGCCTGCTGCCCTGCAAGGCGTGCAGCCCCGATGCCCTGAGACGCCTGTTGCCCTGCTGCCCTGCGAGTCCTGCTGCCCTGGGAGCCCTGCTGCCATGCTGCCCTGTGATGCCTGAAGCCCTGCTGCCCTGAGATGCCTGCAGCCCTGCTGCCCTGCTTCCATGTGAGGCCTCTGCCCTGCTGCCCTGCGAGGCCTGCAGCCCTGCTGCCCTGAGACACCTGTTGCCCTGCTGCCGTGTTAGGCCTACAGCCCTGCTGGCCGACTTCCATGTGAGGCCTGCTGGCCAGCTGCCCCGCGAGGCCTACAGCCCTGCTGCCCAGCGAGTCCTGCAGCCTTGCTGCCCTGAGACGCCTGGTGTCCTGCTGCCCTGCTGCCCTGCATGGCCTGCAGCCCTGCTGCCCTGAGATGCCTGCTGCCCTTCTGCCCTGCAGCCCTGGGAATCAGGCTGCCCTGCTCCCCTGCGATTCCTGCAGCCTTGCTACCCTGAGAAGCCTGAAAACATGCTGCCCTGTGAGCCCTACAGCCCTGCAGCCCTGCTGCCTTGAGAGGCCTGCTGCCCTGCTGCCTTAGGAGGCCTACAGCGGTGTTCCCCTGAGTCGCCTGCTGCCCTGCTGCCCTGTGAGACCTGCAGCCCTGTAGCCCTGCTGCCCTGGGAGACCTGTTGACCTGCTGCCATGGGAGGCCTCTGTCCTGCTGCCCTGTGAGGCCTGCAACCCAGCCGCCCTGAGTGGCCTGCTTCCCTGCTGCCGTGCGAGGCCTGGAGGCTGCTGCCCTGCAGCCCTGTGAGGCCTCTGCCCTACTGCCCTGCGAGGCCTGCAGCCCTGCTGTCCTGCGAGGCCAGCAGCCCTACTGCAATGCGAAGCCTGCTGCCCTGCTGCCCTGCTCCCCTGTTGCCCTGGGAGGCCTACGGCGCTGTTAACCTGAGACGCCTGCTGCCCAACTGCCCTGTGAGGCCTGCTGCCATGCTGCCTTGCGAGGCCTGTTGCCCTGCTGCACTCGAGACCTCTAGCCCTGCTGCCCTGCTGTCCTGAGATGCTTGCTGCCCTGCTGCCCTGTGAGGCCTGCAACCCTGCTGTCCGGCGAGCCCTTCAGCCCTGCTGCCCTGAGAGGCTTGCTACCCTGCTGCCCTGAGAGGCCTGCAGCCCTGCTGACCTGAGACGCCTCCTGCCCTGCTTCCTGCGATACCTGCAGCCCTGCTGCCATGTGAGACCTGTTGCCCTGCTGCCACGTGAGGCCTCTGCCCTGCTGCCCTGCGAGGCCTGCAGCCCTCCTGCCCTGCTGCAATGTGAGGCTTGCTGCCCTGCTGCCCTGCGAGGCCGGCTGCCCTGCTGACCTGAGATGCCTGCAGCCCTGCTGCCCTGTGAGGGCTACAGCCCTGTTGCCATGTGATGCCTCTGCCCTGCTGCCATGCGAGGCCTGCAACCCAGCTGTCCTGAGACACCGGCTGCTCTGCTGCCCTTTGATGCCTGCAGCCCTGCTGCCCTGCTGCCATGTGATGCCTGCAGCCCTGCTGCCCTGTGAGGCCCGCTACCCTGCTGACCTGAGACGCCTGCGGCCTTGTTGCACTGAGAGACTTGAAGCCCTGCTTCCCTGATCGCATGTGAGGCCTGCTGCCCTGCTGCCCTTCGAGACCTGCAGCCTTCTACCTTGCTGCCCTGAGAGGCCTGTTGCCCTGCTGCCTGGGACGCCTGCAGCCCTGCTGACCTGAGACACCTGCTGCTCTGCTGCCCTTCTTTGCCAGCAGCCCTGTTGCCCTGCTGCCATCTGAGGCCTGCAGCCCTGCTGCCCTGAAAGATCTGCTGGCCTGCTGCCCTGCAAAGCCTGCAGCCCTGCTGCCCTGCTGCCCTGCGAGGCCTGCAGGCCTACTGCCCTGAGATGCCTGCTGCCCTGCTGCCCTCCGAGCCGTGCAGCCCTGTTGCCCTGCTGCCATGTGAGGCCTGCAGCCCTGTTGCCCTGAGACGCCGGGTGCCATGCTGCCTTGCGAGGCTGCTACCCTCCTAACCTAAGATGACTGCTGCCCTGCTGCCCCGTGAGGCCTACAGCCCTGTTGCCCAGAGAGGCCTGCTGGCCTGCTGCCCTGTGAGGCATGCAGCCCTGTTGCCGTGTGAGGCCTCTGCCCTACTGTCCTACAAGACCGGCAGCCCTGTTGCCCTGAGTGGCCTGTAGGCCTCGTGTCCTGCTGCCATGGGAGGCCTGTTGCCGTGCTGCCCTGCGAGGCCTGTAGCCCCGATGCCCAGAGACGCCTGCTGCCCTGCTGTCCTGCGAGCCCTGCAGCCCTGGGAGGCCTGCTGGCCTGTTGCCCTGTAAAGCTGCAGCCCTGTTTTCCTCCTGCCCTGTGAGGCCTGTAGACCTGCTGCCCTTCGAGGCCTGCAGCCCTGCTGCCTGCTGCCTGTTGCCCTGGGAGGCCTACGGCGCTGTTGACCTGAGACACCTGCTGCCCTGCTGCCCTGCGAGGCCTGCACCCTGTTGCCCTGCTGCCATGTGAGGCCTGCTGCTCGGCTGCCCTGCGAGGCCTGCAGCCTTGCTGCCCTGAGATGCCTGGTGTCCTGCTGCTCACGAGGCCTGCAGCCCTGCAGCCCTGCTTCCCTGAGAGGCCTGCTACCCTGCTGCCCTGCGAGGCCTGCAGGCCCTGCCGACCTGAGAAGCCATCTGCTCTGCTGCCCTGCAATGCCTCAGACCTGCTGCCCTGCTGCCATGTGAGGCCTGCTGCCTTTTGCTCTGGGAGGCCTACGGCGCTGCTAACCTGACACGCCTGTTGCCCTGCTACCCTGCTGCCCTGCGATGCCTGCAGCCCTGTTGCCCTGCGACGCCGGGTGCCCTGCTGCCCTGCGAGCCCTGCAGCCCTGCTGACCTGAGACGCTTGCTGCCCTGCTGCCCTGCTCCCTTGTGAGGCCTGCTGCCCTGCTGCCCTGTGAGGCTTGAAGCGCTGCTTCCCTGCTGCCATGTGAGGCCTCTTCCCTGCTGCCATTCAAGGCCTGCAACCCAGCTGCCCTGAGACGCCCGCTGCCCTGCTGCCCTGCGAGGCCTGCTGCATTACTTCCCTGAGATGCCTGTTGCACTGCTGCCCTGAGAGACCTGCTGTCCTGCTGCCCTGCGAGGCCTGCTGCTCTGCTCCCTGCGATGCCTGTAAACATGCTGCCCTGCTGCCATGTGAAGCCTGCCGCCCTGCTGCCCTGAGATGCCTGCTGCCCTGCTGCGCTCGAGACCTCCAGCCCTGTTGCCCTGCATCCATGTGAAGCCTGCCGCCCTGCTGCCCTGAGATGCCTGCTGCCCTGCTGCCTTGCGAGGCCTGGAGCCCTCCTGTCCTGCTGCCATGTGAGGCCTGCTGCCCTGCTGCACTGCAAAGCCTGCAGCCCTGCTGCCCTGCTGCACTGTGAGCCCTGCGGCCCTAGGAGGCCTGCTGCTCTGCTGCCCCTCGATGCCTGCAGCCCTACTGCCCTGCTGCCATGTGAGGACAGTTGCCCTGCTGCCCTCGGAGGCCTGCAGCCCTGCTAACATGTGAGGCCTCTGCCCTGCTGCCATGAGAGGCCTGCAGCATTACTGACCTGAGGTGCCTGCTACCCTGTTGCCCTGGCAAGACCTGCAGCCCTGCTACCGTGCTGCCCTGGAGGCCTGCAGCCCTGCTGCCCTGAGACACCTGCTGCTCTGCTGCCCTTCGATGCCTGCAGCCCTGGTGCCCTGCTGCCATGTGAGACCTGCTGCTCTGCTACCCTGCGAGGCCTGCAGCCCTGCTTCCCTGCGAGGCTTGAAGTGCTGCTTCCCTGCTGCCATGTGAGGCCTGCTGCCTGCTGCCCTGAGGGCTACAGCCCTGTTGCCATGTGAGGCCTCTGCCCTGCTACCATGCAAGTCCTGCAACCAGCTGCCCTGAGAGGCCTGCTGCCCTGCTTCCCCAAGAGGCCTCCTGCCCTGCTGCCCTGAGTCACCTGCTGCCCTGCTGCCCTGCGATGCCTGCAGCCCTGCTGTCCTGCTGCCTTGCAAGGCTGCAGCCCTGCTGCCCTGAGAGGTCTGCTGCCCTGCTGCCCTGCGAGGCCTGCAGCCCTGGTATCCTGAGAGCCAGCTGCCCTGCTGCCCTGCGATCTTGTATCTTCCAAACTGAGAAGGGGAGGGGCAAAGGGTTCTAGGAAATCAGGAGACCTGGACAAGCAAACTCTACTGAGTTTGAAAATAAATATTTTAGGGCACCTGAGTGGCTCCGTCCATGAAGCATTGCCTTCAGTCAGGTCATGATCTTGGGGTCCTGGGATTGAGTCCCGAACCAGGCTCCTTGCTCAGCAGGGAGCCTGCTTCTCCCTTTCCCTCTGCCTACCATGTTCTCTCTCTCTCTGTCAAATAAATAAATCTTAAAAATAGAAAATAAAATTATTAATGAGCGAGGGAGCAGTGCAAGGATTTAAAAAAGAGGGAAACAATTCAAATTTTGGGAAAAATCATTTAAAATGCATGAGAAAATAGTAGATGAAATATCAAGCAAACTAAAACAGAGCTTGATTTTAAACAAGGAATAGTAAAGACAAGTAGCAGTGCTCTACTGACAGAGTAGAAAAGATAATCCTACCGCATTATTTTCCCCAGGACTAAGCAATACTTAGTCAATACAGGCTGTTGGTTTTCAGCCCTTAGAGCCAAGCTGTGGATAAAACACAGAACGCTTTGCTACAATTGTATGGAAACATGTGAATACTAACAGCACAAACAAAAGCAAACATGTTATTGATAAAAAGTGAGTCAAGTGAGTTAGTTATGCAAGGGGAAAGGCAAGGCAGAGGAGCCATGGCACACAGGCTCATGCATAGAGAAAAATCACGAGATTAGGGCGAAGGTAGGTAACACAAGAAATAAATAATTGTTCATATTTCTTGAGCTGTCCTGTCTGTTAGACACTAAAGGCTGAAGTACGTTGCTATTTGCATTATCATAAGCAACCCCACAAGATAGGTTGTGATTCTAATTCAAGTGGTGCATCATCAGAACCACAGCTTTTAGCCCTTTGCTACCCCTTCCTTCACCAATAAACCCAGCGCAGTTACATGAAGGTACAACAGGGAAGCAGCAAATGAATTGAATGCGATGTTTGGAAAGGAAGAGGGAGGGAAAACAGTGGGAGTGGAGTTTATCTTCCTCCATCATGTTAGAGTGGTAAAAACATGGTCTGAAATGAGTATGTCATGATACAGCAGGATAAGCATAACGTTTAGAATTATGGGGGTGACATCAAAGTAGCAAGAAACTGACTCTGGAGAGGGGACCTTGAGGGGAAGGGCTGCATTTCCCTATCATTCAAGTTGCTATTAGGCTCGTGTATTATTTGCATAAAAATAAAATGTCTCCTTAGAAATTGCTTCTACTGTGTAAGTGCATCAAAACATGATATTCAAAATCATCTTTACCTCTACCACATGTTTGTTAAATATTTGCCTTATTCAGGGCATTGCTTTTAGCTTGAAGGCTTAAAAAAAAAAAAGTCAAGAAGTACGAAGTTTTAAAAGTTGTCCCTGGTAACATTAGCAGACAGGGCTGAGAGAGGGTGCAGGACTATTAGAAGCAAACTGGATTTCAACCCTGCTTCTGAGAGGCAGTTCTGCCTACAAAGGGTAGGCAGTTCTTTGCAGCCAGGGAGCAGGAACTTTGATCCTCTGGGACTGTAATAAACAACTTAGAGTAAATGGATCGGGCAGAGGGTGCCCGGAGGGGTCCAGCAGCCTCTGTGCCCTGGTGTTCTTTGTTTTTACGGGGCTGATCTCAGCCCTGTTCCATGGGATCTCCTTTTTGAAAGGCCTGCTGAAGGCAAGGCAAGCACTACTGGCCTAAGGAGCTCATTAGCATGCACATATATGTACATGCCCGATCCCCATCCTCTCTCTCTCTGTATATCCTCTTCCTTATCTACCTACCTACCTACCTACCTACCTATCCTCTGTGGATCTACCCTTATTTATAGAATAACAACAACATGGGTTATAAGTTACTTATTTTAGCCTTCCAAAACTCTTGCAACGTAAATAGGCCACGGAGAAAGCACTGAGTCCACGGAGACTCTTGAAGGTTGGTCTACCATTTGTCACCGCACAGCCAGTAAATGGTGCAGAGTATTCAACCCACGTCTTCTCTTTCCTCCCTTTGCTGACCCTATGCCAGCCACCCACATTAGTTTGTAACTGCTCCCTGAGGGTGTCCGGTACCCTTCTTATGGGTCTTTGCAGTGATTATTCCAACTATTTACAACGCTTTTCCCTCAGATATTTGATTCGTTCCCTCCCTCTAGCCTGATCAAATCCCACTTTCTAGTGAGGCTTATCCTGTCCACTGTTAAAATCGAAAGCTGCGCTCCTCTCTGCCTACAGCCTCAATGCTCCGTATGCTACTTGGTTTTCCACAGGGGTTGTGAGTGACTAACCTACCAGATCGTCGACACGGATGTATGTTTCTCCCCTCCAACTAGAATGCAAGCCCCACAAAGTCAGCAATTTTGCCTCTATTAAGTCTAGTGGAGATCCAGAAAAGTTTAGGGTCAGCCAGAACCGGGAATAATAACACAGGTGATCTGATATTTTGGTGATTTAGATCAGAGCTGGGCTGCTTATCGAAAGGGATCTGTTCTACTGCGCTTAAGCGGCACAATAAGTTCTAAATAAACTGACATTCCTAACACTTCCAGAGCAGGCATGCATGTACTCTTTTTCCACTTGTTTCTCCGGGCTCAAATCTGTCTCCTCTGGGTGAAGTGGGAATGTGTAAGAAAGATTGGCCTAAGTCTAACCTAAGAAGGCACCCAAGAAAACATTTAAACATTCTTAAAAACTAAAATCACAGGGTGGTTTCCTTGCACCCATCAAGGGTTATTCAACCTCTACTGAGGTCAGAGTCGGGGGAGAGGAGAGCGAAGCACAGAGGGTAGAGGCAAGGACGAGTCACCTCATCTCTCCCTCCTTTGGACCTTCCTTCCTCCTGGATTCCCATCCCTTACACTCAAAATGCACATTTCAGGGGTCTGTGCGTGCAGCCAGAACCTGTGGCTACTTCCACATTCCAGTCACTGAGATGCAGAAACCTTGGCATAAAGTCTGGTTCAACCCACCACACTCACATCGGTTAATTCTTTCTCTACTGCCGAGACAAAAAGACACACGAGCAAAGGCAGATTAGTAAGAACAAAGTTTTATAGATGTAGAAGTATATCTACGTAATCTGGGACAGATAAGTGCCCATTGAGGCTCTGATACAGCAAAACCCATTTACTGTTCCATATAATATGTGGAGGAGTATCTGTTCCGTTTATGTTGAGATTCATGACAAAAGGAAGGAACCAGTGGGTGGCGGTTTCTAGACAGGTTATGAAGGTAGCCTAGCCACGCCCAGAGCACAGAACAGTGGACCAAGAACTTGCACACACAGTGCTGGCTCACCAAAGTCAGAGGGGTGCCCTGACTAGGGGCAGGTCCACGTGTTCCGAGAGTAGAGAGTTCTCTCTAAGATGCATGGTGGTATCCCCCATGGCACCACCAGTGCTGTGGCTTGGGGGGGTTCTGTGTGCTCTGTAGGAATGGGGGACCACTATTTGGTCCAGTCACAGCAGGTATGGTGCTGTTCCCCGTAGCACCAGTTGCCTTAGAGACAGGTAGGCCCCCAGGGTTCCGAGGGCGGTTGCTGATACAGAGGGCTGCCATCATAGACACGATGAGGGTTTCATCTGTGTTTGCATCAGGTGGGCCCCCATTATGCTGACATAAAGCAGGAATTCCAGGTCTTCCAGTCTTGGGAGTGATGTTGTTCCCTTCCTTCACACCACTCACACGCTGGGCAGGTGGGCCCCGCGTGCCTGGCAGGAAGGTAGAACTAGAAGTGCATCGAAGCACTGATATCTCGGTGCTGGTGCTTGCAACTACAGCTGAGGTCGTGTGGCCAGGCAAGGCCCTGGTGCTCTTTAAGACAGTAGTGGTTGCAGGGACTGTAGGCCCAACAAAGGCCTTTGGGCAAGTAGTGGTAGAAGGGACTGCAGGCCCCACAAAGGTCTGTGGGCCTGTGGTGTTAACCGTGAGGGGTGGGCCACGGGGGACTGTAGTCCCCACAAAGGTCTGTTGGCCTGTAGTGGTAGCAGGGACTGTAGGCCCCACAAAGGCTGTGGGCAAGTAGTGGTTGCAGGGACTGTAGGCCCCACAAAGGTCTGTGGGCAAGTAGTGGTTGCAGGGACTGTAGGCCCAACAAAGGTCTGTGGGCAAGTAGTGGTTGCAGGGACTGTAGGCCCCACAAAGGTCTGTGGGCAAGTAGTGGTAGCAGGGACTGTAGGCCCCACAAAGGTCTGTTGGCCTGTAGTGGTAGCAGGGACTGCAGGCCCCACAAAGGTCTGTAGGCAAGTAGTGGTTGCAGGGACTGTAGGCCCCACAAAGGTCTGTGGGCAAGTAGTGGTAGCAGGGACTGTAGGCCCCACAAAGGTCTGTTGGCCTGTACTGGTAGCAGGGACTGCAGGCCCCACAAAGGTCTGTGGGCAAGTAGTGGTTGCAGGGACTGTAGGCCCCACAAAGGTCTGTGGGCAAGTAGTGGTTGCAGGGACTGTAGGCCCCACAAAGGTCTGTGGGCAAGTAGTGGTTGCAGGGACTGTAGGCCCCACAAAGGTCTGTGGGCAAGTAGTGGTAGCAGGGACTGCAGGCCCCACAAAGGTTTGTGGGGCTGTGGAGTTAACCGTGAGGGGTGGGCCACGGGGGACTGTAGTCCCCACAAAGGTCTGTTGGCCTGTAGTGGTAGCAGGGACTGTAGGCCCCACAAAGGTCTGTGGGCAAGTAGTGGTTGCAGGGACTGTAGGCCCCACAAAGGTCTGTGGGCAAGTAGTGGTTGCAGGGACTGTAGGCCCCACAAAGGTCTGTAGGGCCTGTAGTGGTAGCAGGGACTGCAGGCCCCACAAAGGTCTGTAGGCAAGTAGTGGTTGCAGGGACTGTAGGCCCCACAAAGGTCTGTGGGCAAGTAGTGGTAGCAGGGACTGTAGGCCCCACAAAGGTCTGTTGGCCTGTAGTGGTAGCAGGGACTGCAGGCCCCACAAAGGTCTGTGGGCAAGTAGTGGTTGCAGGGACTGTAGGCCCCACAAAGGTCTGTGGGCAAGTAGTGGTTGCAGGGACTGTAGGCCCCACAAAGGTCTGTGGGCAAGTAGTGGTAGCAGGGACTGTAGGCCCCACAAAGGTCTGTGGGCAGTAGTGGTAGCAGGGACTGCAGGCCCACAAAGGTCTGTGGGCAAGTAGTGGTTGCAGGGACTGCAGGCCCCACAAAGGTCTGTGGGCAAGTAGTGGTAGCAGGGACTGCAGGCCCCACAAAGGTTTGTGGGGCTGTGGTGTTAACCGTGAGGGGTGGGCACGGGGGACTGTAGTCCCCACAAAGGTCTGTTGGCCTGTAGTGGTAGCAGGGACTGTAGGCCCCACAAAGGGCTGTGGGCAAGTAGTGGTTGCAGGGACTGTAGGCCCCACAAAGGTCTGTGGGCAAGTAGTGGTTGCAGGGACTGTAGGCCCACAAAGGTCTGTGGGCAAGTAGTGGTTGCAGGGACTGTAGGCCCCACAAAGGTCTGTTGGCAAGTAGTGGTAGCAGGGACTGTAGGCCCCACAAAGGTCTGTGGGCAAGTAGTGGTTGCAGGGACTGTAGGCCCCACAAAGGTCTGTTGGCCTGTAGTGGTAGCAGGGACTGTAGGCCCCACAAAGGTCTGTGGGCAAGTAGTGGTTGCAGGGACTGTAGGCCCCACAAAGGTCTGTTGGCCTGTAGTGGTAGCAGGGACTGCAGGCCCCACAAAGGTCTGTGGGCAAGTAGTGGTTGCAGGGACTGTAGGCCCCACAAAGGTCTGTGGGCAAGTAGTGGTTGCAGGGACTGCAGGCCCCACAAAGGTCTGTGGGCAACTAGTGGTAGCAGGGACTGCAGGCCCCACAAAGTTTGTGGGGCTGTGGTGTTAACCGTGAGGGGTGGGCAGGGGACTGTAGTCCCCACAAAGGTCTGTTGGCCTGTAGTGGTAGCAGGGACTGTAGGCCCCACAAAGGGCTGTGGGCAAGTAGTGGTTGCAGGGACTGTAGGCCCCACAAAGGTCTGTGGGCAAGTAGTGGTTGCAGGGA
The DNA here is from genome assembly GCF_905146905.1 of Nyctereutes procyonoides. Lineage (NCBI taxonomy): Eukaryota > Metazoa > Chordata > Mammalia > Carnivora > Canidae > Nyctereutes > Nyctereutes procyonoides. The sequence goes on along the minus strand of NW_026574954.1, from coordinate 9,204 downwards.
CTGTAGGCCCCACAAAGGTCTGTGGGCAAGTAGTGGTTGCAGGGACTGTAGGCCCCACAAAGGTCTGTGGGCCTGTAGTGGTAGCAGGGACTGTAGGCCCCACAAAGGTCTGTGGGCAAGTAGTGGTAGCAGGGACTGCAGGCCCACAAGGTTGTGGGGCTGTGGTGTAACGTGAGGGGTGGGCCAGGGGACTGTAGTCCCCACAAAGGTCTGTTGGCCTGTAGTGGTAGCAGGGACTGTAGGCCCCACAAAGGCTGTGGGCAAGTAGTGGTTGCAGGGACTGTAGGCCCCACAAAGGTCTGTGGGCAAGTAGTGGTTGCAGGGACTGTAGGCCCCACAAAGGTCTGTGGGCAAGTAGTGGTTGCAGGGACTGTAGGCCCCACAAAGGTCTGTTGGCCTGTAGTGGTAGCAGGGACTGTAGGCCCCACAAAGGTCTGTGGGCAAGTAGTGGTTGCAGGGACTGTAGGCCCCACAAAGGTCTGTGGGCAAGTAGTGGTTGCAGGGACTGTAGGCCCCACAAAGGTCTGTTGGCCTGTAGTGGTAGCAGGGACTGCAGGCCCCACAAAGGTCTGTGGGCAAGTAGTGGTTGCAGGGACTGTAGGCCCCACAAAGGTCTGTTGGCCTGTAGTGGTAGCAGGGACTGCAGGCCCCACAAAGGTCTGTGGGCAAGTAGTGGTTGCAGGGACTGTAGGCCCCACAAAGGTCTGTGGGCAAGTAGTGGTTGCAGGGACTGTAGGCCCCACAAAGGTCTGTTGGCCTGTAGTGGTAGCAGGGACTGCAGGCCCCACAAAGGTCTGTGGGCAAGTAGTGGTTGCAGGGACTGTAGGCCCCACAAAGGTCTGTGGGCAAGTAGTGGTTGCAGGGACTGTAGGCCCACAAAGGTCTGTGGGCAAGTAGTGGTTGCAGGGACTGCAGGCCCCACAAAGGTCTGTGGGCAACGTAGTGGTAGCAGGGACTACAGACCACACAAAGGTCTGTGGGCCTGTGGTGTTAACCGTGAGGGGTGGGCCACTGGGGACTACAGACCACACAAAGGTCTGTGGGCCTGTGGTGTTAACCGTGAGGGGTGGGCCACTGGGGACTACAGACCACACAAAGCTCTGTGTTCCCGTCATTGTAGCTGTGAGTGATGAGCTAGTGTTCCCAGTCGGACCTCGAAAGCCAGTGGTGGTAGAGTGAGGAGTGTGGAGAATACCTGGCTGGTTACCAAAGGCCGTCTGCTTGTTGACATTGGTGCCAAAAGGAGAGCCCGCGAAAGCTGCCTGCATTGTGCTGCCTCCGGGTGGGTGAGTTATAGGAGGGGCCAGGCCGACAGCCTGTGTTGGGGCTACTGTTTTCCCTAACAGGTAGGAATTGTTAGGCTGTTGCCCACTGTGACCTCCAATTGTGGGCTGAGAGGCCATTCCTGCGTTAGAGTGCTTCGGAACGGGGGTCTGTATGCTGGCTGACTTTTGAGGTAAATTGGTAGAGCCGTGGGCCAAGGCAGTGCTGCTCGAAGGTGGTGTGTTGCCAGAACCAGGAAGTGCCTTGTAAAATGACAAATGGTTCTTCTGGGACCCAGGGTGGGAGTGAAAGACGACAGCCCGGGAGGGAGATGTGGTATCCATGGCATCGGGGTCAGAGTGAGCGTTGAGGTTTGCAGAGGTGCTGCCTACTGGAGTGGTGGTGGCTCCAGAACTGAGGTTGGGCAAGCCAGTGGCGATAGGAGCACTGGGAAGAAAAGCTGTTTGCTGCCTCCCAGCCAGAGTCCCATGTGTGGGCTGAGGGGTGACCTGGAGGCCGAAGAGTTGATGAAGAAGTGGGGTGGGGCCGGGGGCCACCGATGTCGGTGGACTGGTGGATGCTGCGACTTTCGCAGGGCATCTCTGCGTCGTACTGCCACGGCCCCGCGAAAACGGAGGACAGCTCATCCTGCAGTGCGGGGACGTGCTGAAGATGACAGCCCGGGAAGGAGGCGTAGTGTCCATGTCCACGACACCAGGGTTTGAAATAGGCTTGGGGGTCAGAGTAGATGACTTTGCTGCGATGGTAGAAGACGTCGGCTTAGAGGTGCCAGGCTGGACTACACCGACGGAGCTATCTGTGCAGTGGCCTGGACGAGGGGTTGTCCGGGAGAGCGGGGGAGAGTCCACACACATAGGGGCTGGGGATTCTTTCGTGCAGGAGGCTGGGTGTAAGGGGGTTGAGGTGTTAGGAGGTGGGGGGCGGTCAGAGGCAGGTGCTGCAGCGCTGCCTGGTGGAAGAGGGCCTCCCCGAGGGGGAGTTTCCCCAGTGGGACTGGAAGTAAGCGGAGGAAGAGAATCAGCAGGAACAGCAAGAGGAGGAGATTTAGGACCTCCGTGTCCTGTTTCCGGGCCACCCTGTTGTGTTGGGGAAGACGGAGGGACAGATAGGATCGGGGGCCCGGCAGAAGGCTCGGCCGCGGCGGTGGGAGGCACAGGGACCTGGGCAGCGGGAGCGGCCAGGGGCGCGGAGCCTGCGGTGTCCCAGGCCAGCGGGGGGCAGGCAGGGGCAGGCTGAGCGGCCCGGCAGTCGGCCAAGGTCTTTGTTCTGCCCTTCAAGGCCCTGTTCCTCGGACGCTCGGTGTTCTGCACGGTGCCTAGGTCCTTGTCAACAGCAACGCAAGGAAGCTTAGGGGGTGGGGGCACGTCCCCTCGATCCCACAGCAGCGGTAGTGGCGGCGGCAATGGCAGACAGAGGGGCATGCCCAGTTTCCTTTTGTTTCGCCCGCTGCTGGCAGGTGCTGGCGGGCCACGGCTCCGGGGTGAGACGCCTGAGGGCTCCTCAGCCTGCGGGTCCTTCCTCGATGCGTCCCGCACGCTCTGGACGGGCTGATGGTTTTCAGTCGCCGCCTCCTCCGCGGATGTCTCCTGCGGCAAGGGGCAGCATGGGCGTGGGCCCGGGAGCACCGCCGCATCCCTGTCGGCCTTCCCGAGGCCATCTCCCGCGGGACCGCATGAAGAGGTGGCCGCACGGCCTTCCGAGGAGGACACCGGAGACATCTGGGTGCTGTGCCACGAGCTCTCTCCTGAGGGGACGAGGCGTCGGTCCAGAGGTGCAGGGCTGGCTCGGTGGAGGCTGAGAACGCCACTGGTCTCCGGGCGCTCGGATGTCCCCTGTGTATCCCCGCGGCTGTGGGGGCGGCCACTCCCACCATCCGGCCCTTTGGCCTCTGCAGGAGCCTCCCTCTGTCCTGCGGGGTGCTCTGGGACCTCCTCCTCCATGCCCTGTGGGATCGAAGCGGGGAGGGGCGGGCATGGTACCTGACTCGCAGCCCTGGCTACCTGCGCAGGTAGTGAATGCAGGAGAGCGACCTTGCGCACGGGAGGAGGGATCCTCGCAGTCCTCGAGGGCCGGAGCACCAGGGAACTGCGCGCAGGCAGCGCACGGCCACCCGGAGGGCTCCTCCAGCTCACCGCGGGGAGGAGGCCCAGAGGGGGGCCCGCGGCCTGGGGGAGCGGATGCCGCCTCCCGGGCTCCCCGTGGCAGCGAGCTGGTACAGGCCTGCGAGCCCGCTGGAACGGCCTGCGCCCAGAGCAGGCGGCAGGTGCAGGAGCGGCAGGGTGGTCGCGGCCAGCATGGGCGGTGTCACAGGCAGGAGTGACCAGCGGGCGACTCCGGCGGGGCAGGGGCCGGCGGCGGGGAGGGCGAAGAAACTTGGAAAATAAATGGCCCATTCAGGGCTAGCTGTGCGCCAGGGTCGGAGGTTGGAGCGGAAGGCCTTGGACAGGGTCTCCAAGGCGTCTGACTCCTCTCCAGGTCAAGCACACACTGAGCCTCTGAGCGGTGCACCCACGTGCACGTGCTAAGGGGTCACAAAGCCGCCCACGGGGGCCTGTGCAGCCCCGCCCACCAGCGGGGGGGGGAGGGGGGAGGGACAGGGGGAGGGGCGGGGGAGGGGGCGGGGCCCACCTTCCAGAGGCGGAGGCCATACAGCCCCACCATGGTTGCCTCAGGTGGGGGGGGGGGGGGCGGGGCCTGGGACTGCAGAGGCCCGGGGCACTCAGACCCCAGGGTGTCGTGGCCAGCCCTGCCCCGGGGAGGCCCTGCGGGGCCAGCTCAGGAGCCTCCCAATGCTTAGAGGGCGAGGGTGGCCTGCTTCGCGGAGGGCCTGCCCTGCTGACCTGCCAGACCTGCTGCCCTGCTGTCACGTGAGGCCTCGGCCCTGATGCCCTTCGAGGCCTGCAACCCTGCTGCACTGCTGCCCTGCGAAACCTGCTGCCCTGCTGCCCTGCCGCCCTGCCAGGCCTGCTGCCCTGCTGCCCAGAGATGCCTGCTGCCCTGCTGCCCTGCTGCCATGTGAGGCCTGCACCCTGCTGCCCTGCGAGGCCTGTAGCCCTGCTCCATGTGAGGCCTCTGCCCTGCTGCCCTGCGAGCCCTGCAGCCCTGCTGCCCTGCGAGGCCTGCAGTGCTGCTGCCCTGAGACACCTGCTGCCCTGCTGCCCTGAGAGGCCTGAAAACATGCTGCCCTGTGAGCCCTGCAGCCCTGCTGACCTGAGAACCCTGATGCCGTGCTGCCCTGTGAGGACTCAGCCCTGCTGCCCTTCTGCCCGGCGATGCCTGCAGCCCTGCTGCCCTGCGAGCCCTGCAGCCCTGCTGCCCTGTGAGGCCTCAGCCCTGGTGCCCTGCTGCCATATGAGGCCTGCTGCCTGCTGCCCTGCAAGGCGTGCAGCCCCGATGCCCTGAGACGCCTGTTGCCCTGCTGCCCTGCGAGTCCTGCTGCCCTGGGAGCCCTGCTGCCATGCTGCCCTGTGATGCCTGAAGCCCTGCTGCCCTGAGATGCCTGCAGCCCTGCTGCCCTGCTTCCATGTGAGGCCTCTGCCCTGCTGCCCTGCGAGGCCTGCAGCCCTGCTGCCCTGAGACACCTGTTGCCCTGCTGCCGTGTTAGGCCTACAGCCCTGCTGGCCGACTTCCATGTGAGGCCTGCTGGCCAGCTGCCCCGCGAGGCCTACAGCCCTGCTGCCCAGCGAGTCCTGCAGCCTTGCTGCCCTGAGACGCCTGGTGTCCTGCTGCCCTGCTGCCCTGCATGGCCTGCAGCCCTGCTGCCCTGAGATGCCTGCTGCCCTTCTGCCCTGCAGCCCTGGGAATCAGGCTGCCCTGCTCCCCTGCGATTCCTGCAGCCTTGCTACCCTGAGAAGCCTGAAAACATGCTGCCCTGTGAGCCCTACAGCCCTGCAGCCCTGCTGCCTTGAGAGGCCTGCTGCCCTGCTGCCTTAGGAGGCCTACAGCGGTGTTCCCCTGAGTCGCCTGCTGCCCTGCTGCCCTGTGAGACCTGCAGCCCTGTAGCCCTGCTGCCCTGGGAGACCTGTTGACCTGCTGCCATGGGAGGCCTCTGTCCTGCTGCCCTGTGAGGCCTGCAACCCAGCCGCCCTGAGTGGCCTGCTTCCCTGCTGCCGTGCGAGGCCTGGAGGCTGCTGCCCTGCAGCCCTGTGAGGCCTCTGCCCTACTGCCCTGCGAGGCCTGCAGCCCTGCTGTCCTGCGAGGCCAGCAGCCCTACTGCAATGCGAAGCCTGCTGCCCTGCTGCCCTGCTCCCCTGTTGCCCTGGGAGGCCTACGGCGCTGTTAACCTGAGACGCCTGCTGCCCAACTGCCCTGTGAGGCCTGCTGCCATGCTGCCTTGCGAGGCCTGTTGCCCTGCTGCACTCGAGACCTCTAGCCCTGCTGCCCTGCTGTCCTGAGATGCTTGCTGCCCTGCTGCCCTGTGAGGCCTGCAACCCTGCTGTCCGGCGAGCCCTTCAGCCCTGCTGCCCTGAGAGGCTTGCTACCCTGCTGCCCTGAGAGGCCTGCAGCCCTGCTGACCTGAGACGCCTCCTGCCCTGCTTCCCTGCGATACCTGCAGCCCTGCTGCCATGTGAGACCTGTTGCCCTGCTGCCACGTGAGGCCTCTGCCCTGCTGCCCTGCGAGGCCTGCAGCCCTCCTGCCCTGCTGCAATGTGAGGCTTGCTGCCCTGCTGCCCTGCGAGGCCGGCTGCCCTGCTGACCTGAGATGCCTGCAGCCCTGCTGCCCTGTGAGGGCTACAGCCCTGTTGCCATGTGATGCCTCTGCCCTGCTGCCATGCGAGGCCTGCAACCCAGCTGTCCTGAGACACCGGCTGCTCTGCTGCCCTTTGATGCCTGCAGCCCTGCTGCCCTGCTGCCATGTGATGCCTGCAGCCCTGCTGCCCTGTGAGGCCCGCTACCCTGCTGACCTGAGACGCCTGCGGCCTTGTTGCACTGAGAGACTTGAAGCCCTGCTTCCCTGATCGCATGTGAGGCCTGCTGCCCTGCTGCCCTTCGAGACCTGCAGCCTTCTACCTTGCTGCCCTGAGAGGCCTGTTGCCCTGCTGCCTGGGACGCCTGCAGCCCTGCTGACCTGAGACACCTGCTGCTCTGCTGCCCTTCTTTGCCAGCAGCCCTGTTGCCCTGCTGCCATCTGAGGCCTGCAGCCCTGCTGCCCTGAAAGATCTGCTGGCCTGCTGCCCTGCAAAGCCTGCAGCCCTGCTGCCCTGCTGCCCTGCGAGGCCTGCAGGCCTACTGCCCTGAGATGCCTGCTGCCCTGCTGCCCTCCGAGCCGTGCAGCCCTGTTGCCCTGCTGCCATGTGAGGCCTGCAGCCCTGTTGCCCTGAGACGCCGGGTGCCATGCTGCCTTGCGAGGCTGCTACCCTCCTAACCTAAGATGACTGCTGCCCTGCTGCCCCGTGAGGCCTACAGCCCTGTTGCCCAGAGAGGCCTGCTGGCCTGCTGCCCTGTGAGGCATGCAGCCCTGTTGCCGTGTGAGGCCTCTGCCCTACTGTCCTACAAGACCGGCAGCCCTGTTGCCCTGAGTGGCCTGTAGGCCTCGTGTCCTGCTGCCATGGGAGGCCTGTTGCCGTGCTGCCCTGCGAGGCCTGTAGCCCCGATGCCCAGAGACGCCTGCTGCCCTGCTGTCCTGCGAGCCCTGCAGCCCTGGGAGGCCTGCTGGCCTGTTGCCCTGTAAAGCTGCAGCCCTGTTTTCCTCCTGCCCTGTGAGGCCTGTAGACCTGCTGCCCTTCGAGGCCTGCAGCCCTGCTGCCCTGCTGCCCTGTTGCCCTGGGAGGCCTACGGCGCTGTTGACCTGAGACACCTGCTGCCCTGCTGCCCTGCGAGGCCTGCACCCTGTTGCCCTGCTGCCATGTGAGGCCTGCTGCTCGGCTGCCCTGCGAGGCCTGCAGCCTTGCTGCCCTGAGATGCCTGGTGTCCTGCTGCTCACGAGGCCTGCAGCCCTGCTGTCCTGCTGCCATGTGAGGCCTGCAGCCCTGCTGCCTTGCGAGCCCTGCAGCCCTGCTTCCCTGAGAGGCCTGCTACCTTGCTGCCCTGCGAGGCCTGCAGGCCCTGCCGACCTGAGAAGCCATCTGCTCTGCTGCCCTGCAATGCCTCAGACCTGCTGCCCTGCTGCCATGTGAGGCCTGCTGCCTTTTGCTCTGGGAGGCCTACGGCGCTGCTAACCTGACACGCCTGTTGCCCTGCTACCCTGATGCCCTGCGATGCCTGCAGCCCTGCTGCCCCAAGAGGCCTGAAAACATGCTGCCCTGTGAGCCCTGCAGCCCTGCTGACCTGAGACGCCTGTTGCCCTGCTGCCCTGGGAGGCCTGCAGTCCTGCTTCCCTGCTGCCATGTGAGGCCTGCTGCCCTGCTGCACTGTGAGGCCTGCAGCTCTGATGCCCTGCTAGGCCTTCTACCCTGGTGCCCTGAGAGTCCTGCAGCCCTTGGATGCCTGTGGAACTGATGCCCTGCAAAGCCTGCAGCCCTGCTGCCTGCTGCCCTGCTGCCCTGCGAGGCCTGCAGTCCGGCCACCAGTGTCACTCACCAAGCCGTTGAGGTGTCTGAGCAGACACTGGACCCTGACCTGACCGAATGCTGCCTCCTGTGACCTCCCTCACTGTCTGGCATTTTCTTTTCTTTATGGGAATTTGCCAAAACAACATTTACAATGTACACCACTCCTTGGGTCATGGAGATGGTAGTGGCATAGCCGGGTCGAACCCAGCCTGACTGCTCCCAGAGCTCTTACTCAGGAGTGTGTGTTACCATTTTCTTAAAATTAATTTTTATTTTTCGTAGTTCTTAAGGTACTTAGCACGGTGCTGTACTTATTCAAGCACTGCCCAATATTAGGTTTTCTTTTGTTTGATTCATAAATTGATCAGAGACCACACTGGGCTCTGATCTTAAAAGACAGAGGTCATGGACCAGCAGTCGTCAGCATAGCATCATCCCATATTCGTAATTCAGCCTTGCAGCTCCGATGTGGTCTTTGGTCTACTTTGCAGGATCCAAATATGTAAGATTCTATGTAAAGATTTTATGTAATTCTATAAAGATTATATTGTAGATAAATTGTAATCTACCTGAAAAGAATGCACCAGTGGATTGTTGCATATGGATTAGAAGCTGGTTTCTCTGGCCTCTAGGACTATGTCTAGTAAGGCATCTCATTTATGTCTAGAAAGCAAATACAGCATTTATTGTAAGTTAATAGTGGCACAATGTAATGAATGGATTAAAGTAAGATCCTTATCGGTCATTATGAGTATGCCAACCAGGTTCACCCTTCACCTCACATTGTTGGCACTCATAAGTAATTCGAGAAATTCTTATGCCCAAGAGAGGAGACATACTCTTGGGCATCTGACAAGGGAAACATGTATTATTGCCTAGGAGCTGGAAGCTTCAGCACGATGAGGAAGATTTTAAAAATCCTGGCCAAACACGTGGCTTTGCCTAGTTTGAATCTTGTTTCTTTGGCTTACATCATTGAAGTGTTTTCTCTCTCATGGGGCTGATGTTGCGTTTTAGGAATATGACATGCAGAAGTTTCAGAACCAAGAATCCTACCGACCAGTAAGAAATATATATGTACATTTTAAAATGTCATATATTTATTTTTTATATTTAAAATAGCACTGGACATAATTCATATGTACAAAGTTAGTTTTAGTGTTCTGTTGAAGAGATTCCTTTTATGCATGTTAGAGCGAATTTGACTTCCATCCCCAACACATTTTGAGGTTGGTAGGACACAAAAGGTTTCAACCAGACTCACGTTCTGTTTGAAAAAAAGGAGAAATGGTATGAGCCCTTTCTAACCTCTCTAGGAACAGAAATGATTTACAGCTATGACATTTAGCCATAATTCTTTGATATCATTTGGGAAGAGTTCAATAAGGAACAATTTCTTGATTTTGTTTGTTTGAACAAAAATAGCAAG
>NW_026574953.1:0-52559 GCF_905146905.1 Nyctereutes procyonoides | reverse complement strand
AATAACAATGCTGAACCCATTTCTCAGAATCACTCTAGATGTAGCTTGTCAAATCATGAAAGACTCAACCATTTAGGAGTGTCTCAAGAATTAGTTAATAGGGGCACCTGGGTAGCTCAGTGGTTGAGCATCTGCCTAAGGCTAAGGTCATGATTCCAGGGTCTTGGGATCGAGTCTCGCATCAGGCTTCCTTGAGGGAGCCTGCTTCTCCCTCAGCCTCTGTCTCTTCCTCACTCTCTTTTCTCTCATGAATAAATAAGTAAATAAATAAATCTTTTCCTTTTTTAAGAAGCTAATACTGACAGGATATTTCCAGCCCATACAACACTGCAGTCTCTCTAAAGGGTGGAATGAGGGGAAGTTTTGATGACCCACTGCCTGGGAGCAGTAGAGTGCTTTATCTAATAATATAAGTGACCATTGGGACAGGAAAGATCAAAGTTCTTGTTATTATTGCTGACATATTGCAGGAGCTATGTACCATATATCTAAAAGGAGTTAGATGAAGAATGAAACAAAATTCCAAAGCAGCCACTGAATGTAAGCACTCAGGTAGCCCAGGAAGCCCAGGTGCTCCCCTACCTACCTGTCAAACAGTCAGTTTGCTATCACTCCCTTCAGTGGTAAGAGGAATTAAAAATGTGACAGAAGCTTCAGAGCTTGACCTCCACAGCCTTCTCTTGTTCCTTTTTTTTTTCACCCCTCCTTTCTTCTGGCCCCTTATCCACCTTCAACAAATAACATCTCTTTGCTTATATCGAGGATAAGAGGGTGGAAAAATAGGGAAAATTTGGTAAAGGGGCACAAGCTTTTAGCTACACATGAGTAAAGTCTAGGGATCTAATGTAAAACATGGGGACTATAGTAATAACTGTACTGTGTAACTGAAATTAGTAAGAGAGTAGATCTTAAGTGTTTTCACACACACACACACACACACACACAAAGAAGATAAACATGAGAAGTGCTGGATATGTTAACTAACTAGATGGGAGGAATCTTTCAGTCTCTACCTATATCGACATCACGTTGTACATTGTAATATCTCACAATTTATTTGTCAATTATAGCTCAATAAAACTAACAAAAAAAGAAGCTGGACAAGCCCCTTAGATCTGGATGAAGTATGCACACATTTTAAACCACATTCTGTGTGTGCACACCTTTTGCACACACAGATGTATGTGAATGTGTGGACGGAGAGAACCATACCACGAACTGCAAACAGATAGTAAGACAATCACCAATGCAGATGCTCAAATACAAAGTTGCATTAAATTCCAGATTCCATACAAGCTCTCCAGATTGTTAGCTGTAACATGAATGCATTGCCAAATGCATTGCCTCAATGCATTTTTCCCCCTAATCACCTAAGGCCCAAACCATGCCATCTGACCAGGACTGACACTTGACATACCACACTGGAGAACTTACTATTTTTAGTAAGAGAGAGAGCACTCACAAGGAGGGGGGTGTGGGTGAGGTAGAAGGAGAGCAAGGAAGACAATCTTCTAACCCTGAGATCATGACCTGAGCCACAATCAAGTCAGAAGTTCAATCCACTGAGCACCCAGGCACCCCAACCACTGCACTTTTTAAAGTGAGCATGGAAAAGGAGGGAAGGGAAGGGAAGGGAAGGGAAGGGAAGGGAAGGGAAGGCGAGGGGAGGGGAGGGGAGGAAGGAGGAAGGAAGGAAGGAAGGAAGGAAGGAAGGAAGGAAAGAAGAGGAAGGAAAGAAAGGGGAGGGGAGGGAAGGGGAGAGGAATGGGGGACAGAGAAAGAAATGTTCCTTTATCTTGAGTTTAGAGCAGGAGGTCTCAAAGTGCAGTCTCTGGAACCAGTAACATGGGTGCCATCTAGGAACTTCTTAGAAATGCAAATTACAAATTACCAGACACTGGCCAGACCTAAAGAACCAGAAACTGGAGAGGCAGGGAAGTGATGGAACAGGCACAATTTGTGTTGTAATGAGGCCATCAGGCAATTCTGAAGCGCACTACAATTTGAGAACCACAGATGTAGAATATAAGGAGCATGTAAGTTTCAGCTTTTGTTATTAGCTTACGTTTCTAATATGTCAGTGACCTTCAATTTCTATTTTACTCAAAAGAATAAATGTTGGTTGTAAGCAACGTAAAGATGTTGCTTAAAATTTCATTGACTTGGTTCGGATACTAGGTCCTTGCATGATCTACTTTCCTATTCAAGGGCCATCTCCCAGGAAAGAGGTATTCTCTACAAGTGACGACCTGTTTTGAGTCCAGCTTTAGTCAGAAGTCTTTCTGTGTACCAAATCTAAATCAACCCTTTGCAATTTTAAGCGTATTTCTACTCCATCTGTCATTAAAGCACATTTCTCTTTTTACAACTCATTTTTTAAAAAGATCATATTTATTTGAGAGAGAGAGAGTGAGGGAGAAGAAGGAGACAGAACCTGAAGCCGACTCCACGCGGAGCGCAAACCAGATGCAGGGCTGTATCCCACGACCGAGGAATCATGACTGCAAGTTCATGTCCTGAGCTGAAGCCAGACTCTGGCGGAAAACTGGCTGAGCCACCCAGGCACCCCTATTCATTTTGAAATATGCAGACTGAGGTACAGATATTGTAAGGATAAATTGGCAATTACCTAATTTTGGCCTAACTTTAAATATTCTGAAAAATTATCAAAATCTTTGCCCTAGGGGGATCCCTGGGTGGCTCAGCGGTTTGGCGCCTGCCTTCAGCCCAGGGTGTGGTCCTGAGGTTCCGGGATCAAGTCCCACTTTGGGCTTCCCGCATGGAGCCTGTCTCTGTCTCTGTCTCTCTCTGTGTCTCTCATGAATAAATAAATAAAATCTTTTTCAAAAACAAACATCCCAAAATATTTGCCCTAAATTATGATTTTTAAAAAGATTTTACTTATTTATTTGACAGAGAGAGAGAGTGCATGTAAGGGGAGTGGCAGACAGAGGGAGAAGAAGAAGAAGGCTCCCCACTCAGCTGGGATTGATTCAGGACTTGATCCCAGGACACTGGGATTATAATCTGAGCCTAAGGCAGATGCTTAACTGGCTGAGCCACCGAGGTGCCCCCCTAAATTATGACTGATAGTTCCACCATCAGCAGAGGAAAAATCTGGACCTACCATACAGTGTAGAATTTCATCCTAATGTCCTTTCTAACTTCCTAGAAAGATACCTTTCCACTTGTAACACACATTTTCTGGGGTTTCTGCCCCACTCAGAACATCCTTCCCTGGGAAGCTTTACCCTTGTCTGTGCTTTACTCTATAGCCATAGTCATACCATGTGGAGTTTTTTTCTCAGAGGTGAGGAGTCAGAGTAAAAACTGTGGGCTAGTCTCTGCTAAGAGCTGAAGATGTCAGGAGTACAGGAGTTAGGTAGTCTTGGGAAGAGGAGAAACCCTTGACTTGAAAGAGGAAATAGCTCAGACAGGTCAGGAAAATCATGTCCTAGAGAACATGGGGGAGAACGACAATGAGTATGAGCAATAGTCATAGAACCTATGGAGACTCACCCCAAGCATTCAGGTTTTGACATAATAATTTGATTATGATTCTGATCAATGATTTGGTAATGATTCCAATCTTTCTATCACCTAAGGAGCTTCTTATCTCGGGGATCTTTGAAATGAACCTTTATTCCATTGAAAATACACTCTTTTCTTTAAGTTGGAATGAAATTCTGTTATTTCTAACTCAAAGTGCCTCAAGATGACAGCCAATGAGGAATGTTCCTGGGGTGCTGGATGGCTCAGTTGGTTAAGCGACTGCCTTTGACTCAGATCTTGATTCTGGACCTGGGATGGAGCTGAGATGACTGGGACCTGGGATGAGTCCTGAGATGGACTGCCTGCTTGGGGAGTGGTGGGGGGGGTCTGCTTCTGCCTCTCCCTCTGCACCCCATCCCACCATGTTCGCACAATCTTTCTCGCTAAAATAAATAAAGATATCTTTAAAAAAAGAAAAGAAGTGTCCTGTTCCATTTAAGAGGCAGGAAATAAATGCGAGTGATCCTGAAACAAACCTTAAAGTGAAATTGCTGTAGCAAAGAAACTATTATGTAATAGTGGTTCAGAAGGTCATTTGTATGGTCCCATGCTAAAAATGAATAGACTCTTCTAAAGGTCCTTACAGGTATAAAGAAAATAGCCAAGATCTCAATCTATAGCAATGAGGAAATTGGTTAGGAGGAAGGAAGGTAACCCTGTGTTAGTCAAATTGGTTGTTTTCTGATCTTTGAGCAAGTGTGGTGGAAGGACCATGGACTTTGACCAGAGCCACTAACTTTTGAATTCTGGCTCCATCACTTCCTCTCCATCCCCTTGAGAATTTACTTAGTTTCTCCCTGCTTTCTTTCTTCTGCAAAATAAGGGTGAGGATGGTGAAGTCTCCTTTGCTGGACTGTGAGGAAGGCAGGAAGTCTGGAGGGCAGTTGGTCCCACGGTGCGAGTCCTCCCCCTCCTGCTGTGTGTGCAGCCTCCTTCTCTCAGCTCCTCTGGCCTGGGTGACGTCATCAGAACCGGGGAAGAGAAATCTGGACACATGAGCCATTGAAGAAACCTGCTTCTTAGAATTCAGCTTTGAATTTAGTTTTAGTTCAGGGCTACTGCCGCCCTGTGGATGTCTTGGGTAGTGAAACAGTCTGAGAAATTAAAAGGGGCACTGCTGTCCCTGTAACCTTCTTCCTGAGAGTCCCCTTGTGAGCATGGGAGGACTGAGCACAGGCAGCCTTCCAGTGTGGTCTGTGAGGTGGGATGTGTGTAGAGCAGGGTCAGGGAATGAAATCCTTAAAGCATCCATCCTCCTCTGTAGACCTGGCCCCTCCTCAGGTTAGACTCGAATGCTCAATCCTAAGGAATCTGAATGTCCAGGAGTCACCCCAGAAAGGGAATTTTAGGCCTCCTGACTTCCAGTTGAACACACTTCCCACTTACACAATTGGATAGGAGAAGCTTAGAGCCGCAGTTAGCTGAGGGTTATTTTTTCTTTACATGTTATTTTATAGGCTGTACTTTATTCATCAGTTAATATATTTGCATTGTTGCTTTTTAATGAAATTCACTTCTAGTTGTTTCCTGGGTGTTGTCAATTTTCTTTCTATCCAAGCATTTTCTGACACTCGTGTGTGTGTGTGTGTGGTGTGCCCGCGGGCGTGCACCCGCCCGTGTATGTAACTTTTGGGTGATGGTCTAAGAGACTGTCCCAATGCGTTGGTGACTATTTGCAAATTTTCACGTCTGTGGATTTCTTTTACTTTGTGAGATATCCCCCTCCCCATCTCCCATGCTATGCAAATCCTATTTCTTTAAGGCACATTTCAAGTTCTGCTCCTTCTTTTGAGACTTTCAGGCCACAGTGGCTAGAGTTATCTCTTTTGGGGACTCATAGCTCTGGCTTATATGTTATTTTAACATGGATATTAATTATTATGCCTTTAGCTTCTCTGTGCCCTCTTTGAAAGCAAAGATCATGTATTCTTAATTGTGTTACTTGAATTCCCAACCTATACACGATCCATACACCTTTCCCATTCCATTTTGCTTGTCCCTGCTTTTATTTCCCTTTTCTAACACATTTCCACCTTTCAAAGCAAGCAGGAAAAAATCCCTCTGACCTATTTAAGATTACTGCCTCTTGTTCTACTGGTTTTGTGTCAGCAGGGTCCTCATTGGTGCACCTGCGTGTAGGGGGCAAAGGAGCAAGCCTGAGACAAAGGTAGAGAGCTTGACTTCTTCCATAATTTCCAATTCCCAGCAGTTTACCTATTAGGTAGGATCTGTGTTCAAGTGCTTTTTCTCATAAAGGGTTTCTTTTTTTGCTTTTCTGCTGCAAATGATGGCATCACCTTAAATTAAATCCTCAGGTTGAGGTTGTGAGAACTAAATCTGACAAACATTTCTGAAGACTGAGTTGGGGCTATGAATTCACAGTGGAGATTCTTTCCCTCTGTCCCCTCATTTCCAAGGTTCAAACCTATAAGGCTGCTGTTCCTTTTTTTTTTTTTCTGAGAAGAGTGGTTTGTTACTGCTTTAATGTTTGTTTCCTTGTAGTACCCCTCAAAATGAGAAGGTAGCTTTTCTGTTCCAGGTGTCTGCGTGTGTGTTAAGGGTTTCTTGTCCATGAATTATCCTCCAGCTTGAATAATGATTGTTCAATATTAGGAAACTTGAGTGAGTATTCAGTTTTTTGTCTGTTCTTTTTTCTCATGGGCTATTATCTGGTTGGACAGATATCCTTAAGGCAGATCACGGTTTCTCCCACTGTGGATTGTTCCTTTTGCTTAATTCTGTTAAATCTCTAACATTTCCTTTGATTTTGGCCAGCTCGGGAATGCACTGAAAAAAATTTTTTGTATCATATCTAGAATTCCTAGCTGTTCGAATAGGGTTGGTTGCTTTCCATGTGCACAATGATGGCTCAAATCTCACAGAGCAAATCTATCCTGATTTTGGATTGAGACTTCACTAACTTAATAGAAGAATTCAGGAAGACTTAATATCTTTGCAATAACTTACTCTTGTCATTCTTAAACATGGTTTATCATTCCATTTCTGTACATCTTTGTTATGTCCTTCAGGAAGCTTTATGAGTTTCTTTTAAAACTTTTACACTTTTAAGGTTTCATAATTGGTTTTTTCAAACTTTCATTTTTGATTAGTTACTGCCCTAGAAACAGTGAACACTTACACAGTCAGTGTAAACTACTTTATGGGCCAGAAAGTAGTTTAAATCCTTTCGTAATCTTTTACCTGGCAAATGTGTTTATTACCTTGAAATTTCCTGTCATTGGATTTCTCTTGCATTTCTAGTAAGTGCAATTATATCACCTTTGTTATTTGACGCTTTCCTTGTTTTCTTTTTCAATATCTGCGCCTGTTTTTGTTTAATCATTTTTTTAAATTGCTGTCTTATTTGGTGCCTCCCTTTAAGGAAATTGTTTTTTTCCTATGTGTTTCATTGGTCTTGGTTGTAAACTTATCTTGCATTTGAGAATTCGTCTTTTCCTGGGTGTGGACACTTTTCAAATTCACTGTCACCTGCTTCCAATGTTGGAGTAGGGACACTTGGAATCTACCAGCAAAGAATCTTCCTGTTATTCCTACTAGAATGTCCATTTCCTTTTGAGTGTTGCCAGCCACCTGGAACTTATAATGACTCTGTGACTCAGTTATGCATACTGGCTTCTTCAGTCTGGAAGCAGTTGCTGAACCGTGGACTGCTTGACTCTGTGTGTGTGTGTGTGCGCGCAGGAGGCATGGTTTCAGGGCCGACCTGCCTGTCTGCTTACATTCCTTCTCTATCCAGTCACGCTCCTGAATGTCCTTGGCTCCCTTTTCCTCTTTCTTTTCATTACTTATGAGTTACAGAAGTCTTTATAATAATAGAAGTCACCCATATCTGCCATTTTATGTGGTGTCTTTGTACCAAATTTCCTTCCGCAATTCAATCCTGTCTGATTTCTATCCTTTAGACATAGGTAAACATTGTTGCTTTCCCGATGACATTCTTTTCCCTGGTACAGTTACGAATTTATTCCTTATTTTTTGTTCATTTTCCAAGATTCGTCGTGAAGTAAATTTTGTTGTTTTTCACATTCTGTTGCTAACCCATCTACTAATATTAATACCACTTATTAATTGCTTTTCTCATTCCTAGCTATTTGTTATTGGCTCAACTGTTAGGAAACCACACTAACAATAGTAGTGGTGAAAGGATATTTGTATCCATCAATCTCTGATGAATACATAGATCATAGATGCTGGACTGAGTAAAACTGAATAATTATCAAAGGAGGGGAAAGGACAAGGGAGAAGCAGAACCCCAGGAAACTGGAAACTCAATGTGGGGCTTCATCACAGGACCCTAGATCCTGACCTTAACGGAAGGCAGCCACTTTACTGCCTGAACCATCCAGCCACCACATATCCAGCATCTTTTACTACGTTGTATCACTATATGTAAGACTAATTGTTTTTGTGTGTGAGAAGAGAGAGAGAGAGAGAGAGAGAGAGAGAGAGAGCACAGTAGGGCCGTAGTGTGAAGAGGGGCAGAAGGAGAAAGGGAGAGAGAAGCCTAAGCAGGATCCATGCACAGCACGAAGCCCACTGTAGGTCTCGATCCAAAACCCTGAAATTTGACCTGAGCTGAAATCAAGAGTCAGACATTCAACTGACTGAGCCACCCAGGTACCCTAGACTAATTTTAAAGGTCCTTTGAATTTAGGTATAAGGCCAAAAGAAGAAACGAGAACCCTCCAAAAGTACAAATATACACACAGTACATAAGTATTATCTAACCATTTGCAGTGCTAACTTAACCTAGATTCTAGACAATATAAAATGTGGCAGGAAAGTAGTGTTGAAGAAGAAAGATTCTGCCATCTCATGGAGCTTACATACCAGAAAAAAAAGGCAAGTTATAAAAATATAATTATACTATGTGCCCTTGGCTGGCTCAATTGGAAGAGCAATCAACTCTTGAGCATCTGACTCCTGATTTTGTCAGCTCATGATCTCAGGGTTGTGAGTACAAGCCCCACATAGGGTGTAGAGATTATTTACAAATAAAATCTTTAATGAAACGATCAACTAAAACAAAGTCATTAGAGTTGTACTAAGGGCTTTAATGCTTGAAATCATTTGGTAATGTACTACTCATGAAACTTAAATACTCAAGGTCAACTACAGTGACTAGAATTTTATTTTCCCCAATGCATATCTGGAAAATAACTGCCTTTATTTTTAAAGATTTATGTATTTATTTGAAAGAGAGAGTAAAGGAGTGGTGGGAAGGGCTGATGGAGAGGGAGGGAAGGAATCCCAAGCAGACTCCATGTTGAGCACAGAAACCAACATTGGCCTGGATCCCAATTCTCCTAGAACATGAGTTTAGGTGAAACCCAGAGTCAGACTGTCACCAACTGAGCCACCCAGGCACCCTGATAAGTGCCTTTGAAAGTACTGAAAAAAGACATAGAGGTATATCCATGGTTTCTGTTAAAAGAGTCAAAAACAAACCTTATCATTTTTATCTTTTGCTATTCAAGTGAGGGAAACCAAGTATCTACAGGAGAAAGTCAGCTCTTTGGACACATGTTCTCAATTGTGAAAGAAGGATAGGTCTTCTGTCTGATTTTGTTGTTGAAAGGTTCGGGAGTGAGATGGCTGAGATGCAACAAATATGCATCATTGTGTTCATGGGCTATAGGTAGAATGTTACCGAATGGCTGTGTTTTGAGTGCTTGTGTCCCTTCAAATTCCTATCGCGAAATCCTAATCCCAAAGATGATGGTATTAGGAGGTAGGGCCTCAAGGAGATGCTAAGGTCAAGAGGATGGTGGCTTTGAGAACAGGATCCCTCTGAGGCCCAACCTCTCCCTCCCCCCCTCACCATGCGAGCACACAGGGAGGGTTGGCAATCACAAGAAGGCCTTTGCCCAACCATGCTGGCAGTCTGCTGCTGGACTTCCAGCTTCCAGAATTGTGAGAAGTAGATTGCCCAGCCTGTGGTATTTTGTTATGGGCGCCTGAATGGCCTATGAAAAATCCAAAATTAATACTTCCTGTTTACTGCTCAAAGATCACTGATTATAAAATTTCTTTCATTACTTGTGTTGTTTTTTTGAGTTTTATTCCCAGGTGACTCCATAAGAAATATCCTTTAGGTTAAGGTTTGTTAATATAGAAATATATATATAAATAACATAATATAATAAATAGTTTATATATATAACTAGTATACAAACATATTATTACATAAATATTTAAAAATTTAGAGTGGAAATTACAAGTATTGCCATTTGTGGAATCAATATAATTAGCAATTAATATATAAGTATTATCTACCATTTCAGATATATGCTGATTGCCCACCATATCCTAGGCACATTTCTAGGCACTTGGGGGCATATTAGTGAGAAAAATGGGTCAGGATATCTGATTTGGGCTACTTTAAGTAAGGCAACAGAAAATACCCTCTGTTCTCTACCTATACTCTCTGTGGGTAGAGATGAGGGAGGGGCAGGTCCCCGCCACTGATGAAAGACTTGAGGGAAGAATAAAGACACTCGAGCTCCAATCAAGACAAGGGACCACTGAAATATATCTCTTGTCTCAATGAGGTTTGTGGCCTGAGGTATTTTCACGGGACATCCTCCTTAGGGTGTGCACTGTGGGCTCACAGGCAGCCACGGATGTTCTCTCAGTGGTCACTTACCATGCCAAGCATCACAGGGCCTCTCTATCTGCAGGCAAAGCATTCAGGGCACGTGGAGAGGATGGGTGACCTTTCCAGAGTCATGTGACAGAGTAATGGGAGTTGAAGCCAGTAGGAAGGAAAGAATTGTTAAAGAAGCATTGCTAGAAGAGTGAGATTGAGGCCTTAGATGTCATTAAAAGAGTCACCGGGGGTCCTTTCCATTAGATTTTTGCCTTAAGGGTCTTCTCCGAGAAGACTGTTTGAAAAGAAGAGTGGACAACAGAAAAGCACACTGCAGTGGAGCAGCCTCTAACACAGAATGCAGAAGCCAGGTCTGAACACAAGGTGAAAAATCATGGAGTGATACAAATACCCATGAACATCTTGTAATTGACTCAAGTGAAAGGACTTCACATGTGTCGTGTTTACAAGTACACATAAGTACCTATCACTCCTTGTTAGTCACTTTTCTTTGTAGCCTTACTCAACTCTTCAATCTTTGTCTCAGGAAGATTAACAAATCCAGGACCAGTCACGGGTCTGGCCACATGACCCACACATTTCTTTTCCCCTTTCTTTCTATATAAAAATCCTTCACATCAATTGCACCAATATCCTTAGGTTTGCTAAAATACATTGACTCTCTTCAGATTGACCAGACTTAGTCTAAGTGATGGTCAACGGATATCCAATATTTTAATAAATTAAATGTGTGTATGAAAACTTTCTTTTTAACATTAGAAATCATCTGGGTGAGCAGTAGGTAGTGCAGGACTCTGCGATAAACTGGATTGGAAGTCTGGTGGTTTAAGTGAGGCCTCTGGCCTTCTTTCTCTCTCTCCATATATCTCACAAAGGCTGAGCCCAAGGGGACCCTTGAGTCCTTACTGACCTAGCCACATGATATGGGGAGACAATGATCAGTCTGCCTTAAGGGAACAAGGCCAGCTAGGATTTTCTCCAGGAAGCACATGAACAAGAAAGTATACTCTCATGGTATTGGCCCGATCATGCCCTGATGTTTTTGTTGCTGAACAAAAAGATTAGTAAATCCCCTCCTCCCCTGAAGGGAGGAGCAAGAGAGGTGGGCAGAGGGTGAGAGGAAGGACTGGAGACATAGGAGGAAGGACACAAGTGTATTTATCAGGGTAAACAAGCCTCTTTCTCCATAAACCCCATTACAAAACAACTGCGCTTACAGGGACTTAAGGAATCCAAGGCTTCCAATGGAAAACACCACCAAAGAAAAAATGTCTCATATTATTACTTTTTCAAAGAGAAGTTCCCATGCCTTATACAGTAGAATTAAAAAAAAAAAAAAAGATAGTGCAGTCCAACCTTGTCTCCTCTACAAAGTCAACTTCTGTGCATCTTATCCTAGCCATTCAAATTCTTAATGGGATTCTACTTTCCTTTTGTTGTAATTGTGCTTGAGCCCTCTGTCACTTGAAAAATTATAGACCCTTGAATCACTAAAGTTGAAAAATAGTCCCTCATTGTCCAACAGCAGCATCTCATATATTCTATTTCCTTAAGAACAAAAAAATTTTGCACATTAAAAACTACAAAATGTGGGATCCCTGGGTGGCGCAGCGGTTTGGCGCCTGCCTTTGGCCCAGGGTGTGATCCTGGAGACCCGGGATCGAATCCCACGTCGGGCTTCCGGTGCATGGAGCCTGCTTCTCCCTCTGCCTGTGTCTCTGCCTCTCTCTCTCTCTGTGACTATCATAAATAAATAAAAAAAATAAAAAAAAAAGTGCAAAAGTTAAAAAAAAAAAAATAAAAAATAAAAACTACAAAATGTCTCTGGACATTTCCCATTAGTTTATGGGAAGCCTCTGAATTTCCATTTCCTTGTTGTATCTCACGGTCCTAGCATCACAAATTAAATGGGGTCTGAGTTCTTTCACAAGAATTTTTAAAGATTTCTTTATTTATTTTAGGGAGAGACAGAGAGAGAGAGCTTGGGAGCAAGGGGGAGGGGTAGAGGGAAAGAATCTCAAGCTGCTGAGCATAGAGCCCCACAGGGAGGCGGGATCTCATGACCCTAAGATCATTCCCTGAGCCAAAATCAGGAGTCAGATGCTTCACAGACTCAGGCCCCAGTGGCTCCTACAGTATTGTTTTAAACACGACTCTCTTATGGGCAAAAGAACTCTAAACATCCTTACTCTTCATGAAGTTTTCTGCTTTGAATGATGTATGTCTTCATCCCCAGTAGGAGCCTCAAACCTCTCAGCCCTTTATTACTGTGTCTGTCACTGTTATTTCCTAGAGTGAAATTCTTTAGGCCCATGAATCCTGCCCCTGGAGGAAGCTTCTTTCTTGCGCTCAAGGTTACTTCAGCTGGAGAATTACTCTTACTTTATGCTTTTAACCAACTTCTCTTTCTGTTGAGGAGTAACTTACACACAGTCTAGTGCACAGATCGAAGTCTATAGCTTGATACCATCGTACATATGAACATACTTGGTGACTGCCTCCTCAATGAGGCTAAAGGACTTGTCAGTTGATTCTTGAATGAAGCTCTTGATATATGGGCAGCAAAGTCAGTGCCTCAAGGACTAGGTGAGAAACAGGAGATCCCTTCGTATAAGCCCTTTCCTTTCACCAAGCATGCTTTTTTCTAGCTTCTGATATTTCTCATCCCTTGAGTGTATTGTACTCCTTCAGGAGTAGCAGAAATATACCTGTTCCAGCTCCCGTCCTGAAGAACCAGACTGGGAGTCCAGCGTTCTGTTTCCTATTCTTTTGTTAAAGATATGCCTCTGTTCTTTTAAAGCTTATCTGACTTATTTATTTCAGTTGCATTTCCATGATGATTAATAAAGATGAGCATGCTTTCTTATGTTACTGGCCTTTGGATTTCCTTTTTCCGATGCATCTGTTCAGATCCTTTACCTTTTATTATATGGGTTTTTTCACTTTTATTGGTGTTTTGAATGAGTTTCTGTAACTTCAGGAGATGAGCTTTCCCAAAGACTCACAAATATCTTCACATTTTTGTTTTCTGATTAGCACTTTTGTCTCTGTCAATTAATGTTTTATGATTTCTAGTAACTTTGCAGAAATTTTTGCTGTATTCAGAAACCAAAATTCTGTATACTAATCTTAAGGGCTCTGATGGACACTTAACAATTTTATCTGAAAGAGAGAGTACAGTGTTCAGGCTTTGTATTCAAGGAAGTACTCAGGACAAAAGACCCCCCAAAGGGCTATAGTAACACCTATTGCAAATTGTCATAAATATATAAGGTACACAGAAAGAAAGCGTTGTTGGAATCAAGACCCAGTTTTGACTTCTGAATTTTCTCCCATAATGAGTAATATGAATTTGGAAGAATCATTAATACACTCTGAGTTTCACTTCACTGTCTTCACATTAAAATTAAATATAGGAAAAATATTCTCTGATATTCATTGTAACTTCAAATTATGATTAAATTTAGATTCATTAGTTGATTTAGACATTTATATTTTAAAGGAGAAAATGAAAGAACCACATCTAGTTGAGGATAACTGGTTTTATTTTGTTATAGGCACATTCATCATATACATCAGAAACAGTATTATTTTCTAAACATACCCCAAGTGGTAGAAATCAGTTTAGAAAACATGTGTTTGATTTTCCATGGGTAAAGCCCGCAGTTTGTTCTCAAATTTTCATACCAAAGGGTGTCCTTGGAGCAGTAGCATTTCAGGAGAGGGAAATTTGAGGATTCAGTTTGAAATGGAAGAGTCCCATTTCCACAAAAGTTCCCATTCCTACCACCCCAAAAGGCTGTTTCTTAGAGTGATGGGCTCTTTTAAATTGGTCTTGGATAAACAGGGTATTAAGCAAGGTTGGTGATTTTCTCCTCCATCTATTTCTGGGTTTACTTACACTATTGGGATGTTAACTAAAGAGCACTTACAAGTTTCTAGAGAAACTTTTAAATAATTTTTTAATCAAATTGTGTCAGATTCAGGGAAAACCCTCACAGACCAATACTGAGTCTTTCTTTCAGAAACAGGAGGGGGGGCATGACTGGCTGGCTCAGTAGGGGAGTATGCTTACTCTTGACCTGGGGGTGGTCAGTGTGAGCCCACCCATGGGGTACAAATTACATAGATAAATAAACAAAAAAAACTTAGAAGAAAGTGAAGTGGAAATTCAGAATTATTTCTTGGAAAGCCGTGGGTATTATACAGAAGAGAAGGAAGTTTAGTGAACCATAAATATCTTGGATTCCTTATTTTTTTTATTTGTCTTGTAGTGATGACTACATCACATGTTTGGATGATTCTGAGCTTCAGTCTCCTTATCCATCAAATGAGGAACATTTCACTGAACTGTTGGGGTTTTTACAAGGCCTACCTGAGCTAGCAAAGCCTTGCATATAGTAGCAGCTTAATAAATGCTAGTATTCTTTTCCTTATGGTTTTCCAACTTATCTTCTATCCATTTTTAAGTAAATCAGGAGCCCATCATAACCAGAATAAGAGAGGGCTAAGATGCTTGTAGCTCTTGAAATGGACTGCCTGAGTCCCACTAATCCTTCTCTGCCTGACCTTACATATGCTTCAGTATTCTTATTTGCAAAATTAGAAAAATAGTAGTACATATTTACGATATTTTGGTAGGGATTGAATGAGATAAGCTTATAAAGTCCTTCACACAGTGCATGGCACATGTAATACTAAAAAATGTTGACATTTAAAACAGCAAAGGAAATGAAAAGGTAGAAATAGATATTTCTATTAAACTTTTAAGATAGCCATAGGAATTCACCTAAAGGGCTACATCAATATAAGAATGCAGAATTTAAGGAAAGATGGTAGGGAAACCACAGTGTGGAATGGGTCCATTGTTCTAAAAACAGTTCTTCAGTTACCTACTGGGCCTACTTTCTATTACTTGAAACATACCAACATGTTCACTTGGTCACTGATCTCTAAAGCTCTCCAGTCACCCCTGCAGCTGCCCCTGTGACCTACCACCAGCTGCCCACCTCACTTTACACACTTGTTGATGCTAAAAATCCTGTTTTCTAATTTCTGCCCTTATCTTTTTTAAAAGAAAGAAACAGAGATTTGGCTGTGTAGGACCAGGGCAGACCACCCAAAGAGAAAAATCTTTGGCATGAACATGATCTTTGAGTTGCAAAGCAATCAAGACTCCACAGATTCAGGAAAAGCTCTTTACCTTCCCCTCAACTGCCTAAGAAAAATTGAGATGAGGACTTGCTCCAGCAGGAGAGCTATCACCTGAGTTAGGTCAGTACATACCTAGCTATGCTAGACAGAGAGGAACCCCAGAAACCTGCTTGATCAAAGTCCTGTATGTCCTATTGTTTCTGAGTGGCTCAAACATTTGTTTGCCAAACACTCACTCTTTTTCATCTTCCTGTAAGTTGAACTCTTTCCCTTTGGAGTCCCAGACCCCTACACCCTTCTTAGTTCAGAATGCCATGTATACCTCATTTTGACTGTCTTTGGAACTCTCCTGTCTTTGTAGATTCCCCATATGTAGAAAATAAAATTTTATTTTCTCCTGCTAATCTGTCTCATGTGGAAAGACTTTACCTCAGTTCTCTTCATAATCTGTATTTTCTAACAGATTTAATCTTTACAGCGTATCTTATACCAGGCAAAGACTCTGTATGCAAAGCATCCTGTGATGAGAACAGAAATTACCCCCAGCCCTAGAAATGCTAGAAAGACCCTGCATGATTGACCCCCAGACAATGGTTGAACTGACCTTCACTGCCTACATGCATGACCTCTGACCTTTGTCCCACATTAGCCTCCTATGAACCAAGGAATTGTATCAGCACCTGGAGACAGTCTCTGAGATATTGGCCTGTGTCTTCCCAGGGTTGGCCTCACTGCAATCAATTCCTTTCTTATTTCATCACCACTTGTTTCTCTGCCTTTGGATTTTGTCAGGGCAAGTGTCCTAACCTGATCTGTTTTGGAGTCCCTTCAGCCATGTGCTCTTGCACACTGGGGCCTGAGTTACAACATACATTTATTCTTAGTTCAGCTAGAAGGATGCTGAAGTGGAGAAGAAATTCTTCCCTGCACAACTGCAATGCCACTTCCTCTAGGAGATAGTTCTGATTCTTCTCTGCCAAAACCAGCCCTACCCTCAATATATCGTCTTTATTGCTTTGCCTCACATCTTCGTTTCAGTTGTCTCCATGACTTTTTAACAACTCCACTCCCCACTCACCCATCCCCACCCCACACATAATCTGTTAGGGGCTCAGTAGATGAGTGGTAATCCTCTCTTTCATACATCTGGTAACACCAAATCAAGAATTCCTCTGTTCTAAGTAACATGTGACTATCATCTTCCTCCTCATCAGTCACACTCTTGTACTTTACTGGTGGGTCTGGATAAGCACTGTGTATTTGCCATCTCTCTTAAGTCTCACAGAAACACTGTAAGCTAATTTCTCCTATTTCTCTTTTATAGACAAAAAGAATGAATCTTAGTGAGATGACTCTTTTGCCCAGATTATACAACTAATAAGTGAGGAAGACAGATTTTGAAATCACATGTGTTCAGGGCACAAATGTAGCCCCCTCTATTCTACTCCTTAGAACCAAAGGACCCTCCTTGCTTGGTGTATCCTTCCAATTAGGCATTTTCCTAGTGCATGCCAAATAGTTTGGAATTTTGTTGTTTGGATTTTTTTGTATTTTGTTCTTTTTGTAATTTTCCACAGACCACAGATAAAATAGCCATTTTAATCCTTGGAAATTTTGTTCAGACGCCCAGCATGTGACACTGGCATTTCTTCAGTAAGCATTCATTCACCTCTTTAGCTTTTTTTTTTTTTTTGCATGAAAAATATTTTTAATTGGGATTGTTATGTTGACATTTGTTTCTCATTCCACATCATCAGCTCTTCAGGTTTTAATGGTCAACTTCAAAGGACAATAATGGAGGAACCAAGTCCTAAGTTCACTAATATCATTGGACTTGACCTTTCATGTTTGTGCAAGAAAGCCAACTTCTATTTAATTTTTTAACTCTGCCTGTCCCTTCCATGGAAGTTAGTTTGTCTTAACTTCCCTTCGAACGTACTCTGGAAAAGGCCATCCTCCACCAAATGGTTTCCAGGACCCTCTCTACAATGTCCAACTCTTCACCTGCAACATTTTTGCTAAGGGAATTTGATGTCATAATTTTTTTCAATCATTAATCCTCTATGAATAAATTAATTCTAAAAGTAGATGTAGTATGAAAAGGTGGGTCTCTCCTTTGTCGACTCTTGACTTGGCACTACTTACTCATTCCTTGGCTCTATTGACAAATCAAAATGTTCTCCTAAATCCTCCCCCAAAAAGTAGTTCCTGTGTCATCAAGCAATTGCATTTGCATTTTCTTAACCTTTCATTATTTGTCAAACTCGTCACAGTTAAGGAAGGCAGTGGAAGACTTGTTACCATTTGACCATTCAGCAATAGGAAAACAATGAGATTAGTGATAAATCCTATAGAGGAAATGTTCTGGTTGAAGCAACCCAATGAAAGACTAGGGGTTCTTCCTATGTAACAGCAATACTCTTATTGTTCTTTAGGAGCTATATAAGTGAGAAACTCTGGATTTCTCCACAAGAAGACTACACCTGTAGTTTAAAGGTAAGTAGCTCTTCTCCTTTTCTCATCCTCTACTTCTTCTTCTTTACCTTTTCTTCTTCTTGCATTCTTCTTCTGCTGCTTTTTCTTCTCCTTCTGCTTCTGCTTCTTCACGATTCTTTTGGAACTGAGCACAGCCTAGTTAAAGGCAAAAGAGCAAGCTTGGTAAGTCTGATACGATAAGAGGTATGGTAAATATGGATGAGCAGACATTTTAGTGACTACTCTCTCAGTCATTGCCTTTGCTTTCTTTATCACTGAGCAATAAGAGAATAAGTAGTGGCAGAATTAGATTAATATATCATCTCAATTCCAACAGAGGTATGATGAGGAATATTTTCCCCAGCAGATAATTTGTTTGACCATGATTTCACTTCATCTACGTTCTTTAAATCTGTTTATCCTTCTATCAATTTTTTGAAAATCACTTATTCTAACCAGTATAATAGTTTATTTATTTATTTATTTATTTATTTATTTATTTACTTACTTACTTATTCATGAGAGAGAAAGACAGGCAGAGACATAGGCAGAGGGAGAAGCAGGCTCCTCTCAGGGAGCCCAATGTGGGACTCAATCCCTGGACCTCAGGATCACACCCGGACCAAAGGCAGACCCTCAACCGCTAAGCCACCCAGGAGTCCCACAGATTAACATTTCTAAACTTACTGTTACCTCCGCCTAAGAATTTTGCCAACTTATGTTAGTTATATGCTCTTGAAATTTTAGGGAGCAATTTGTTTTATTTTGGATAGTATTTCTCAAAGGTAATTGTACTAATCAATCAAAAGACAAGGGTTCATGTTGATATCCTTGTCAAATTGGTCAATAAAAATAAATTTTTGCAAATATACTTAATATATTTGTTGAAATTGTTGTTTGAAATATAATTTTAGAAATTCAGCCTTCATCAAACTATGAGCTTTAAATTAAAGATATATTCCTATAGAAGATACAAAGGAAATGTGGTATGTGGCTTATTTCTGGAACAGACTATCTTCACTTAGAGTAACACTTAATATATTTAGTAGAGTAGTGTATAAAGAAGTGCTAAGTTCAACATTTTACTGCTAGAGTATCTGATAGAAATAAGTGACACATATGCTATGGAATTGGGGTCCTAAGGCAGTAGTAAGTTGTTAGAATAAAAGAAGAGATTAAGAAGGGCAAGGAGAAAGGACTGAAAATGGGGTCTATGTGATTGAATGACTCTCCTATAGCTGGGCTTGCAGTAATTATACCGTGTGTGCTACAGAATGAGTATGAAAAAAGAAGTGATTGGAACAGATTGATAATACCTATTGCAGTATCTTATCTGAACCTCTTTATCCTTATGAATTCCACTATTTTAAAATGTGGTATTTCTTTTTAACATAGAACCTCTATCACATTAAAAGTTAATTTACTCTACAAGTTAACCTCAGGTGTTATTACAAAGTAGCCAACTGAAGTTTCCAATTATAGGTGTAGATCTCATCACCCATTATTTTATTCTTATACTTTATCTCCTATTCTTTTTTGTCCATTGCATTGTCTATTTTGCCTTATTTTTTGTTTTCATGTTATATATTTTTAAAAAGAAACTCAAATAAGAAGTCATGTTAAGAACAAACTAGTAAGACCATGAGAATTCTTGCAATTGATAACTGAACATCCATACATCATGTATAAAGCAGATAGTACAGAAGTGATTCAAACAATGACCATAGCGTGGCATCCTAGCATCATGCAAGATGCAGGAAAATCACACCGAGGTGGTAGTGGATGCTGGGAGGGATATGAAGTTCAGGTAGAAGTAATTGCACACTTGTTTGATGGTGGATAAGTGTTTCATTTTTTTCCATGTTCAGACCTCTTTTTCATTTTATTCTTTCATATCTGCCAACTTTTGCCAGTGGTCTTTAGAAGAAGGACTCCCCATTTCCTCTGAGGCACTATACCATTCAGCCTATCATTTATGTGCAACTTCTTGGGGATGCTTCAGAAGCCTCCAGAGGGAAGGAAGAGCTACAGGAGTTAGCAGAGCAGGAAGCTTGTATATCTTTTAGACAAACAATACATTTGTAAGGAATCCACAAGACAGACGAGTGTGGGCTACAAGACATCAGTGGTGAAGAAGCAAATAGGAAGATAAAGACTAGCTGAACACGGTTTGCTTAAACAGACTGCTCAGTCTCAAATTCCCTGTCTTTGGTGATAAGAATGTCTTCCTTCCTTCCAGTACAGGGAGCGTATCATTCACATCTTACAAAAGCAAACTGAATTTTCAGAAAGAGTAACGGCTGAATTTATCTGGAAGGAGGGAATGTTTTCATCCCCCAATGGCTCATAATGAGCCAGGTACTTTGCTAAGAGTGATCAGAAAGTTCTTGTTACTTCTTGAATTTATGGCCAAAAAAAGGAGAAGACGTTTTGCCCCTGATAATATTTTGCAGAGTTTGTTGGACATAAAGGACTGTACTCCTTTGAGTCTCCAACTTTTAACAAACCCATGTCTGAGCACAGCTAATGATAAATTAATTTACTTTGTCCAGGAGTGTGTCTGAGTTTCCTGCAGCATCAGGAGAGGGAGAGACAGACACCATGATTCCTACCAAGATGCTACTGCTCTTGCTGTCAATGGCTTTGCTGGCCTTGGGGTCTGCTCAGGGCATCAATGACGGTAAGTTGGGGAGATAAAAGATCATGCAAGCATGTGGGTAATATACTTGGAGAAGATTAAGGATGAATTGAATTTTCTCAGAAATCAAGTGCTTGAAATTCCTGGAATAGGTGAAACAAAGAGGAGAAAACAGTAGTTTCTATTTTCCACTGATGGCAAATGTCTCTCGAACACCAGGGCCTAGGTCTCAAGTCAATATCTTGATGGTGTGAACTTTGCTGTTTTTGGAAGTGTGAACTTTCACTATTCACTCTGTTTTTGTGAAAAATATCATCTAAATTGATTGAATATTCTAAAATTCATCTTGATATCTCATTTGAACACTTGTAATATACACTAAGAATTTGTATTGACTTGAGACAAAGTTGCTGCTCAAAATTCTAAAATGGTAGTTACTGACTTTTCTGAAAGGCAGAGACACTTTAAGAAGCATCTTTAAAGGGGATTTTTATAATAATATTTGAGATTTCATCTCTATGTTTTGAGGCAGTTTGGATATTAGATGGGAAAAACAGTAAAATTCTGAGGAGAGATTTTTCTTTAAATAGTCTGCACAGGGAATTTAGATTATGCCTAACCTTGTATATATTTTATGTCATTAATTGTTCACTGTAACAATTTGATGTATATATTATTATTCACAGTTGACACTTGAACCCTACTTTTGGAGTTTAAATATTCTGCAAGACATCCATGATTAGAGAGGGACAAAGCTGTGTTATAGACTCAGCCCTGTCAGCTTTCAAGCCCATAATCTTTGTATCTCATCCTGTGAACTCTGTTTAGCTTTTACTTCATCTGAAATGACTGAACTGTCTGCAGTATGTCGACTATTTTCAAGTTAATATCCCTATTCAACACATATATTCCTTTGCCCCCCATCTCTTCTTGTTCCCATATTGATTAGCTTCTTAACTTCCATCCCAAACTCACACACTTTCTAAGGACAGCATTACACTTAATCAACTGCAGTGCTATGTTCCTCTGAGTATTTCATCAAGATTTCTCAAACTGTTGAGTAACTTAACTAGTAAATAGAGCTTAAAGGATTGCTAAAGAAAAGATGCACCCGAATAGCACCAAAATTTTGTCATTAAGGCTAACATGAGCTTATTTAAGTTCAGGAGGAAATGTACTGAGGTGATGGCAAGAGTCTTAGAGACAAAACAGTTGATGAAATTAACAAGCTGAACAGTTTAATGTTTGTTTAAACGATTTCAAAGCAAATTCCAGAAATTACGGATAAATATTGGAAACATTTCTCTTTCTGGGCAAGAATTTTCTGGAATAATAAAATCTGGTGATTTTAGATGACTTGAGGTCTATCACAGCAAGTTCAGAATGGATGGCAATAGAGAAGAAGCAGAAGCATCAAAAGAGGCAGGGTCAATGACGAGTGGGCAAAGAAGACCTGCTAAGCCAGTACATGCACTGTCACAAAGTCAAGATCTCTCTACCTCTCCTCTTCTGGGGTCTAGGCCCTGGTCACTGCCTACTACCACAGACACCAGTTATATCTTATTTCTAACTCCATTTAGGCTATCATACTACCATGCTTGTCTTGTTGAATTTAGTGGCTAAGCTTTCTTTTCACTTGTTCCTTTCTGAATTTGTGTCGTGTTTCCTAAGTAGATGATGAGTTCTTGAAAGAAAATCCAGAGGAATCACAAGTGAAATCTCAAGAAGAAAATGGAGATGAGAACAGCAAGCCAGACAAAGATGGTCCAGGTGGCCCACAGAGACCAGCAGGCCAACAAGTTCCAGGTGGTCAACAGCAACTAGGAGCCCAAGGCGGTCCAGGTGGCCCACAGCATCCAGCAGGCCAACAGGGCCCAGGTGGCCAACAGCGTCCAGGAGCACAAGGCGGTCCAGGTGGCCCACAGCGTCCATCAGGCCAACAGGGCCCAGGTGGCCAACAACGTCCAGGAGCCCAAGGTGGTCCAGGTGGCCCACAGCATCCAGCAGGCCAACAGGGCCCAGGTGGCCAACAACGTCCAGGAGCCCAAGGTGGTCCAGGTGGCCCACAGCGTCCAGCAGGCCAACAGGGTCCAGGTGGCCAACAGCGTCCAGGAGCCCAAGGTGGTCCAGGTGGCCCACAGGGTCCAGCAGGCCAACAGGGTCCAGGTGGCCAACAGCGTCCAGGAGCCCAAGGTGGTCCAGGTGGCCCACAGGGTCCAGCAGGCCAACAGGGTCCAGGTAGCCAACAACATCCAGGAGCCCAAGGTGGTCCAGGTGGCCCACAGGGTCCAGGAGGCCAACAGCGTCCAGGAGCCCAAGGTGGTCCACGTGGCCCACAGGGTCCAGCAGGCCAACAAGGTCCAGGTGGCCAACAGCGTCCAGGAGCCCAGAGAGTTCCAGGTGGCCCACAGGGTCCAGCAGGGCAACATGGCCCAAGTGGCCAACAGGGCTCAGGTGGTCAAGGTGGTCCAGGTGGTCAGCGTGATCAGCGTGGTGGCCAGTAGCAAGGAAAACCAAGTAAAGACTACCTCCTGTGATTTCCTAGGTATTGATTCTATTCTTACTCAATAATCTAGGGAATTTCTTTTGATGTTTCCTAATTCTCTATTCTTGTTTCTGTTCTTTTTTCTTACCTATTCTTTTTACATTTTTTAAATTTAAATTCAGTTTGCCAACATATAGTATAATACCTTGACTTCAATCTGTCTTAAGCTCTTGTCCTTGCTGTGATTCTCCTTGCTTCAAGCTAACCCATAGAAAAATCTCTTCCATTATAAGAGCAAATGTTCTTTCCTCCAGAGTATGTTTGTTTGTTTGTTTGTTTGCTTGTTTGCTCGTTTTTGACTCTATTTCTTATGTTAGCCGATAAACTTCCCATGTTCTATCTCCTTTGTCATCTTCCTCTTCTCTTCCCTTTACTCTCTCCTGGGCTGTTCCTCTGACATTCTACTTTTTCTCTCTCTTAATATGACGTCTTGTAATGTCCTCTAGTACCCACTAGGAGAAACACTGACATAGATCATTTCCAGGCCTAATTAATATTTCTGTCTAAAGTTTTTCTCTTTGTTTTAGAAATTGAGAGAGATCAACTGGTGACCATGGATTTTTCAGTCGTGTCCACGTGGCCTTCCTTCCTCTGACTTCAAATTATCAATAAAGTCATCAGCATCAAAGCCCTGGCTCTTATTTTCCTTCTAAGTCATGGTTCTTAGTCAGTGGATGAGAAGGACTGGTTGAAAGATACAAAGCCCTGAAGGACTTCAAATTTGTGTGCTGTGCAGATTTACCTCACTCTGATTTTAGTAATTTTGTGGGGACTTCACTCCCACCAATATTACAAAACAGAAACATTTTATTCTTGAGCCCAGTAAGGGAGTTTGCAAGTTCAGATGACCAATGTACACATCCTTTTCTTAGACATAAAGGGAATTACCTCGTAAACTCATCTGACTTCTGGTAGTCCTTCCAACTATGGGAGTTCTATTATGAGGTGAGAGTGTGTACAAAGGAAACACTGGGCAGTGTTGGTGGGAATGCACGCTGGCACAGCCACTATAAAAAATAGCATAGAGGTTCCTAAAAAAATGACAAATTCAACTACAATGCAATCCAGTATGTTCCTTTTGGGTATTTATCCAAAGAAAATGAAAACTCTATTTTGCAAAGATACATGCATCCCTAATGTTCACTGTGTAATTATTTGAGAGACTAGCTATGGAAGCAGCCTCGTGTCCAAGGATAAATGAATGGATATAGAAGATGTGGTGTGGGGGATCCCTGGGTGGCGCAGGGGTTTTAGCGCCGGCCTTTGGCCCGGGGCGCGATCCTGGAGACCCGGGATCGAATCCCACGTCGGGCTCCCGGTGCATGGAGCCTGCTTCTCCCTCTGCCTGTGTCTCTGCCTATCTCTCTCTCTCTCTGTGACTATAATAAATAAATAAATAAATAAATTAAAAAAAAAAGAAGATGTGGTGTGTATACACAATGGAATGTTCCTTAATTGTAAAAAGGAAGGAAATCTTGCCATTTGCAACAATACAGATGGATCTAGAGAGTACAATGCTGAATGAAATAAGTCAAGTAGAGACAAATAAATACTATAGGGTTTCATACATTTGTGGAATCCAAAAACCAGAACGAACCAACCAAACATAACAGAACTAAATATCCAGTGCCTGTCAGAAGGCAAGGTGTGGAAGAATGGTTCAATGGGATCAAAAGGCATGTGAAAATGTGCAAGAAAAAAAAATAAAAAAAAGAAAATGTGCAAGAATACATTTGTAACATAAATAAGGCACAGGGACACAAGAAATACACAAGGAATGCAGGAAAGCAGTTAATAATATGCAACCATTTTGTTTGCTGTAGATGGTAGCTCGATTTTTCTTGGTGAACCTTCACAATGTATAGATATGTTGAATCACCATGTTGTACACTTGAAACTAATGTAATAATGTAGGTCAAGTATGGTTTAATCCAGGACCCAAAGATCATGACCTGAGCCAAAAGCAGACACTTAGCCAACTGAATCATCCAAGAACTCCTGTGAAAGTTATTTTTAATCTTCCTTTGAATATACGTACACTTAACACCAAAAAAAAAAATCCTTTCCATTTTCAAAAAGCAGCTTCTCTCTCCATAGTTAAACAGGGTTTGTCATTTATTAAATGAGAAATCAAAATGTCCTTTTATAACAAGTCAAAGAATGTTTATAATGATATTCAATAATCCAAAATTTTCTACCTAAATGTCACTTTCTCCTGCCAGAAATCCAAAGTAACGTTCTTCATAAGGGGCTGGGAGACCATTTATTATGCAAGAAAACTACATGCCTGCATACCTTGAGACCCAACCACAATATTCTCTCACCTTCTTTCCTTCAGCCACATCAAACTCTACAGTTTGTCCATCTCCTACACTGTGCAGATATTTCCATGACTTTTTGATGGCAGTCTGTCAACAGAACGGAGATTTGTAAATGAAGCAACATCAATACTGGCCACAGATTTCACCTTTCAAGTTTATCTCCTATATTACTACTTTTTTACATTATCATTCTCCCAGTAACCAGGATCTCCAATACAATAACAAAATAAACAACAACAACAAAACCACTGTAAATCAAATTTCCACATTATTTTCTTGATTCACGCTACCTCTGGTAATTCTTGATAGGTGGATTAAATAGAATGCTTAGTTACTACATACTGTTGTCACAGCCTGATGATGTATGGGATGGTATTAGTTCCCTCAAACTATTCAGCTGCTAAGATTCTGACTGTACCTCCATCACTGGTGGGGCAGGGGTGAAATCTACCAAGTACACATTTCACGTAGAGAAGTTTCTATAGAAAAAAGAAACTGCTACCCTCGAAAAGGAATTGTAAACTCTGTGTAGGAGAGGAGGGATGATGTAGAATGGAAAAAGGAATTTAAAAATACCAGTGGGATAAGTATTTCTGATGGGAATACACAAGATTACTTCAGGAACGAAACATTACTAATAACCATAATGTGGCCTCTTCCGTCCTGCCCTCCGTTTTAAGGATAAGTTAATATGAGGCTCGTAAGTGATTTACCTGAAGACCTAAAGGTACAGCCTGGAAGTACAGGGGGAGTATGTAGGGGAAGTTCACATCCCTGCACTGTATGTATGATTATTTCTTCAATAGTTGCCCCATCACACCATTCTCATCTACTCACCCCTACACATTCCGTGATGCTGCATTAAAAGGTTGAGGCAGATATTAGGCTGCACGAGACACCTGCGCCTAAAAACACCGGTGGAAGGCACAGAATAGTTTTTGCGATGAATTTCCATTCCTTTCCTTGGTCTCTCTAAACAGTTCAAGGGGGTCAGATTTTCTGTAGAACTAGTGTCAACTTTATTTATAAAGCAATTAGGCATGTGACCATGAAAAGCTGTGAAAATATTCAAGGTTAAAGAAGGCTGAAGAAACATGGCAACCAAAATACAGGACTAGAAAGGATCTGTGTTCTGTAGGAGAAAAAAATGCTTCACAATCATGAATTAAGGGCAGCCTGGGTGCTCAGCGGTTTTAGCACCACCTTCAGCCCAGAGCCTGATCCTGGAGTCCTGGGATCGAGTCCCACGTCAGGCTCCCTGTATGGAGCCTGCTTCTCCCCTCTGCCTGTGTCTCTGCCTCTCTCTCTCTCTCTCTCTCTCTCTCTCTGCCTCATGGATAAATAAATAAATCTTAAAATAAATAAATAAATAAATAAATCTTAAAAAAATAAAATAATATCATGGATTAATTCGCAATTAGGGAATTCAGGCTGTAGAATGTGAAACTATTATATGAATGTTAAATATATTGAAGTTGTACATAACTCTGGTTGCCTAAGAGAGTATCACCATTCTCAGGGAATACACACTGAAAAGTTGGGGGTAAAAGGACATGATTTGTGTAACTTACCCTCAAATCCTTGGGACAAAAAGAGAGAACAATACTGCAAAAGAGGTAAAATGTTAATGGGTGAATCTGTGTAGAAGGCACGGAACCCATTTCTCAGAATCACTCTAGATGTAGCTTGTCAAATCATGAAAGACTCAACCATTTAGGAGTGTCTCAAGAATTAGTTAATAGGGGCACCTGGGTAGCTCAGTGGTTGAGCATCTGCCTAAGGCTAAGGTCATGATTCCAGGGTCTTGGGATCGAGTCTCGCATCAGGCTTCCTTGAGGGAGCCTGCTTCTCCCTCAGCCTCTGTCTCTTCCTCACTCTCTTTTCTCTCATGAATAAATAAGTAAATAAATAAATCTTTTCCTTTTTTAAGAAGCTAATACTGACAGGATATTTCCAGCCCATACAACACTGCAGTCTCTCTAAAGGGTGGAATGAGGGGAAGTTTTGATGACCCACTGCCTGGGAGCAGTAGAGTGCTTTATCTAATAATATAAGTGACCATTGGGACAGGAAAGATCAAAGTTCTTGTTATTATTGCTGACATATTGCAGGAGCTATGTACCATATATCTAAAAGGAGTTAGATGAAGAATGAAACAAAATTCCAAAGCAGCCACTGAATGTAAGCACTCAGGTAGCCCAGGAAGCCCAGGTGCTCCCCTACCTACCTGTCAAACAGTCAGTTTGCTATCACTCCCTTCAGTGGTAAGAGGAATTAAAAATGTGACAGAAGCTTCAGAGCTTGACCTCCACAGCCTTCTCTTGTTCCTTTTTTTTTTCACCCCTCCTTTCTTCTGGCCCCTTATCCACCTTCAACAAATAACATCTCTTTGCTTATATCGAGGATAAGAGGGTGGAAAAATAGGGAAAATTTGGTAAAGGGGCACAAGCTTTTAGCTACACATGAGTAAAGTCTAGGGATCTAATGTAAAACATGGGGACTATAGTAATAACTGTACTGTGTAACTGAAATTAGTAAGAGAGTAGATCTTAAGTGTTTTCACACACACACACACACACACAAAGAAGATAAACATGAGAAGTGCTGGATATGTTAACTAACTAGATGGGAGGAATCTTTCAGTCTCTACCTATATCGACATCACGTTGTACATTGTAATATCTCACAATTTATTTGTCAATTATAGCTCAATAAAACTAACAAAAAAAGAAGCTGGACAAGCCCCTTAGATCTGGATGAAGTATGCACACATTTTAAACCACATTCTGTGTGTGCACACCTTTTGCACACACAGATGTATGTGAATGTGTGGACGGAGAGAACCATACCACGAACTGCAAACAGATAGTAAGACAATCACCAATGCAGATGCTCAAATACAAAGTTGCATTAAATTCCAGATTCCATACAAGCTCTCCAGATTGTTAGCTGTAACATGAATGCATTGCCAAATGCATTGCCTCAATGCATTTTTCCCCCTAATCACCTAAGGCCCAAACCATGCCATCTGACCAGGACTGACACTTGACATACGACACTGGAGAATTTACTATTTTTAGTAAGAGAGAGAGCACTCACAAGGAGGGGGGTGTGGGTGAGGTAGAAGGAGAGCAAGGAAGACAATCTTCTAACCCTGAGATCATGACCTGAGCCACAATCAAGTCAGAAGTTCAATCCACTGAGCACCCAGGCACCCCAACCACTGCACTTTTTAAAGTGAGCATGGAAAAGGAGGGAAGGGAAGGGAAGGGAAGGGAAGGGAAGGGAAGGGAAGGGAAGGGAAGGGAGGGAGGGAGGGGAGGGGAGGGGAGGGAAGGAAGGAAGGAAGGAAGGAAGGAAGGAAGGAAGGAAGGAAGGAAAGAAAGAAGGAAGGAAAGAAAGGGGAGGGGAGGGAAGGGGAGAGGAATGGGGGACAGAGAAAGAAATGTTCCTTTATCTTGAGTTTAGAGCAGGAGGTCTCAAAGTGCAGTCTCTGGAACCAGTAACATGGGTGCCATCTAGGAACTTCTTAGAAATGCAAATTACAAATTACCAGACACTGGCCAGACCTAAAGAACCAGAAACTGGAGAGGCAGGGAAGTGATGGAACAGGCACAATTTGTGTTGTAATGAGGCCATCAGGCAATTCTGAAGCGCACTACAATTTGAGAACCACAGATGTAGAATATAAGGAGCATGTAAGTTTCAGCTTTTGTTATTAGCTTACGTTTCTAATATGTCAGTGACCTTCAATTTCTATTTTACTCAAAAGAATAAATGTTGGTTGTAAGCAACGTAAAGATGTTGCTTAAAATTTCATTGACTTGGTTCGGATACTAGGTCCTTGCATGATCTACTTTCCTATTCAAGGGCCATCTCCCAGGAAAGAGGTATTCTCTACAAGTGACGACCTGTTTTGAGTCCAGCTTTAGTCAGAAGTCTTTCTGTGTACCAAATCTAAATCAACCCTTGGCAATTTTAAGCGTATTTCTACTCCATCTGTCATTAAAGCACATTTCTCTTTTTACAACTCATTTTTTAAAAAGATCATATTTATTTGAGAGAGAGAGAGTGAGGGAGAAGAAGGAGACAGAACCTGAAGCCGACTCCACGCGGAGCGCAAACCAGATGCAGGGCTGTATCCCACGACCGAGGAATCATGACTGCAAGTTCATGTCCTGAGCTGAAGCCAGACTCTGGCGGAAAACTGGCTGAGCCACCCAGGCACCCCTATTCATTTTGAAATATGCAGACTGAGGTACAGATATTGTAAGGATAAATTGGCAATTACCTAATTTTGGCCTAACTTTAAATATTCTGAAAAATTATCAAAATCTTTGCCCTAGGGGGATCCCTGGGTGGCTCAGCGGTTTGGCGCCTGCCTTCAGCCCAGGGTGTGGTCCTGAGGTTCCGGGATCAAGTCCCACTTTGGGCTTCCCGCATGGAGCCTGTCTCTGTCTCTGTCTCTCTCTGTGTCTCTCATGAATAAATAAATAAAATCTTTTTCAAAAACAAACATCCCAAAATATTTGCCCTAAATTATGATTTTTAAAAAGATTTTACTTATTTATTTGACAGAGAGAGAGAGTGCATGTAAGGGGAGTGGCAGACAGAGGGAGAAGAAGAAGAAGGCTCCCCACTCAGCTGGGATTGATTCAGGACTTGATCCCAGGACACTGGGATTATAATCTGAGCCTAAGGCAGATGCTTAACTGGCTGAGCCACCGAGGTGCCCCCCTAAATTATGACTGATAGTTCCACCATCAGCAGAGGAAAAATCTGGACCTACCATACAGTGTAGAATTTCATCCTAATGTCCTTTCTAACTTCCTAGAAAGATACCTTTCCACTTGTAACACACATTTTCTGGGGTTTCTGCCCCACTCAGAACATCCTTCCCTGGGAAGCTTTACCCTTGTCTGTGCTTTACTCTATAGCCATAGTCATACCATGTGGAGTTTTTTTCTCAGAGGTGAGGAGTCAGAGTAAAAACTGTGGGCTAGTCTCTGCTAAGAGCTGAAGATGTCAGGAGTACAGGAGTTAGGTAGTCTTGGGAAGAGGAGAAACCCTTGACTTGAAAGAGGAAATAGCTCAGACAGGTCAGGAAAATCATGTCCTAGAGAACATGGGGGAGAACGACAATGAGTATGAGCAATAGTCATAGAACCTATGGAGACTCACCCCAAGCATTCAGGTTTTGACATAATAATTTGATTATGATTCTGATCAATGATTTGGTAATGATTCCAATCTTTCTATCACCTAAGGAGCTTCTTATCTCGGGGATCTTTGAAATGAACCTTTATTCCATTGAAAATACACTCTTTTCTTTAAGTTGGAATGAAATTCTGTTATTTCTAACTCAAAGTGCCTCAAGATGACAGCCAATGAGGAATGTTCCTGGGGTGCTGGATGGCTCAGTTGGTTAAGCGACTGCCTTTGACTCAGATCTTGATTCTGGACCTGGGATGGAGCTGAGATGACTGGGACCTGGGATGAGTCCTGAGATGGACTGCCTGCTTGGGGAGTGGGGGGGGGGTCTGCTTCTGCCTCTCCCTCTGCACCCCATCCCACCATGTTCGCACAAGCTTTCTCGCTAAAATAAATAAAGATATCTTTAAAAAAAGAAAAGAAGTGTCCTGTTCCATTTAAGAGGCAGGAAATAAATGCGAGTGATCCTGAAACAAACCTTAAAGTGAAATTGCTGTAGCAAAGAAACTATTATGTAATAGTGGTTCAGAAGGTCATTTGTATGGTCCCATGCTAAAAATGAATAGACTCTTCTAAAGGTCCTTACAGGTATAAAGAAAATAGCCAAGATCTCAATCTATAGCAATGAGGAAATTGGTTAGGAGGAAGGAAGGTAACCCTGTGTTAGTCAAATTGGTTGTTTTCTGATCTTTGAGCAAGTGTGGTGGAAGGACCATGGACTTTGACCAGAGCCACTAACTTTTGAATTCTGGCTCCATCACTTCCTCTCCATCCCCTTGAGAATTTACTTAGTTTCTCCCTGCTTTCTTTCTTCTGCAAAATAAGGGTGAGGATGGTGAAGTCTCCTTTGCTGGACTGTGAGGAAGGCAGGAAGTCTGGAGGGCAGTTGGTCCCACGGTGCGAGTCCTCCCCCTCCTGCTGTGTGTGCAGCCTCCTTCTCTCAGCTCCTCTGGCCTGGGTGACGTCATCAGAACCGGGGAAGAGAAATCTGGACACATGAGCCATTGAAGAAACCTGCTTCTTAGAATTCAGCTTTGAATTTAGTTTTAGTTCAGGGCTACTGCCGCCCTGTGGATGTCTTGGGTAGTGAAACAGTCTGAGAAATTAAAAGGGGCACTGCTGTCCCTGTAACCTTCTTCCTGAGAGTCCCCTTGTGAGCATGGGAGGACTGAGCACAGGCAGCCTTCCAGTGTGGTCTGTGAGGTGGGATGTGTGTAGAGCAGGGTCAGGGAATGAAATCCTTAAAGCATCCATCCTCCTCTGTAGACCTGGCCCCTCCTCAGGTTAGACTCGAATGCTCAATCCTAAGGAATCTGAATGTCCAGGAGTCACCCCAGAAAGGGAATTTTAGGCCTCCTGACTTCCAGTTGAACACACTTCCCACTTACACAATTGGATAGGAGAAGCTTAGAGCCGCAGTTAGCTGAGGGTTATTTTTTCTTTACATGTTATTTTATAGGCTGTACTTTATTCATCAGTTAATATATTTGCATTGTTGCTTTTTAATGAAATTCACTTCTAGTTGTTTCCTGGGTGTTGTCAATTTTCTTTCTATCCAAGCATTTTCTGACACTCGTGTGTGTGTGTGTGTGTGTGTGTGTGTGGCACGGGGCGTGCACCCGCCCGTGTATGTAACTTTTGGGTGATGGTCTAAGAGACTGTCCCAATCCGTTGGTGACTATTTGCAAATTTTCACGTCTGTGGATTTCTTTTACTTTGTGAGATATCCCCCTCCCCATCTCCCATGCTATGCAAATCCTATTTCTTTAAGGCACATTTCAAGTTCTGCTCCTTCTTTTGAGACTTTCAGGCCACAGTGGCTAGAGTTATCTCTTTTGGGGACTCATAGCTCTGGCTTATATGTTATTTTAACATGGATATTAATTATTATGCCTTTAGCTTCTCTGTGCCCTCTTTGAAAGCAAAGATCATGTATTCTTAATTGTGTTACTTGAATTCCCAACCTATACACGATCCATACACCTTTCCCATTCCATTTTGCTTGTCCCTGCTTTTATTTCCCTTTTCTAACACATTTCCACCTTTCAAAGCAAGCAGGAAAAAATCCCTCTGACCTATTTAAGATTACTGCCTCTTGTTCTACTGGTTTTGTGTCAGCAGGGTCCTCATTGGTGCACCTGCGTGTAGGGGGCAAAGGAGCAAGCCTGAGACAAAGGTAGAGAGCTTGACTTCTTCCATAATTTCCAATTCCCAGCAGTTTACCTATTAGGTAGGATCTGTGTTCAAGTGCTTTTTCTCATAAAGGGTTTCTTTTTTTGCTTTTCTGCTGCAAATGATGGCATCACCTTAAATTAAATCCTCAGGTTGAGGTTGTGAGAACTAAATCTGACAAACATTTCTGAAGGCTGAGTTGGGGCTATGAATTCACAGTGGAGATTCTTTCCCTCTGTCCCCTCATTTCCAAGGTTCAAACCTATAAGGCTGCTGTTCCTTTTTTTTTTTTTCTGAGAAGAGTGGTTTGTTACTGCTTTAATGTTTGTTTCCTTGTAGTACCCCTCAAAATGAGAAGGTAGCTTTTCTGTTCCAGGTGTCTGCGTGTGTGTTAAGGGTTTCTTGTCCATGAATTATCCTCCAGCTTGAATAATGATTGTTCAATATTAGGAAACTTGAGTGAGTATTCAGTTTTTTGTCTGTTCTTTTTTCTCATGGGCTATTATCTGGTTGGACAGATATCCTTAAGGCAGATCACGGTTTCTCCCACTGTGGATTGTTCCTTTTGCTTAATTCTGTTAAATCTCTAACATTTCCTTTGATTTTGGCCAGCTCGGGAATGCACTGAAAAAAATTTTTTGTATCATATCTAGAATTCCTAGCTGTTCGAATAGGGTTGGTTGCTTTCCATGTGCACAATGATGGCTCAAATCTCACAGAGCAAATCTATCCTGATTTTGGATTGAGACTTCACTAACTTAATAGAAGAATTCAGGAAGACTTAATATCTTTGCAATAACTTACTCTTGTCATTCTTAAACATGGTTTATCATTCCATTTCTGTACATCTTTGTTATGTCCTTCAGGAAGCTTTATGAGTTTCTTTTAAAACTTTTACACTTTTAAGGTTTCATAATTGGTTTTTTCAAACTTTCATTTTTGATTAGTTACTGCCCTAGAAACAGTGAACACTTACACAGTCAGTGTAAACTACTTTATGGGCCAGAAAGTAGTTTAAATCCTTTCGTAATCTTTTACCTGGCAAATGTGTTTATTACCTTGAAATTTCCTGTCATTGGATTTCTCTTGCATTTCTAGTAAGTGCAATTATATCACCTTTGTTATTTGACGCTTTCCTTGTTTTCTTTTTCAATATCTGCGCCTGTTTTTGTTTAATCATTTTTTTAAATTGCTGTCTTATTTGGTGCCTCCCTTTAAGGAAATTGTTTTTTTCCTATGTGTTTCATTGGTCTTGGTTGTAAACTTATCTTGCATTTGAGAATTCGTCTTTTCCTGGGTGTGGACACTTCTCAAATTCACTGTCACCTGCTTCCAATGTTGGAGTAGGGACACTTGGAATCTACCAGCAAAGAATCTTCCTGTTATTCCTACTAGAATGTCCATTTCCTTTTGAGTGTTGCCAGCCACCTGGAACTTATAATGACTCTGTGACTCAGTTATGCATACTGGCTTCTTCAGT
Organism: Nyctereutes procyonoides; assembly: GCF_905146905.1. Taxonomy (NCBI): domain Eukaryota; kingdom Metazoa; phylum Chordata; class Mammalia; order Carnivora; family Canidae; genus Nyctereutes; species Nyctereutes procyonoides. The sequence continues at coordinate 18,380 of NW_026574953.1, read as the reverse complement.
CTGGAAGCAGTTGCTGAACCGTGGACTGCTTGACTCTGTGTGTGTGTGTGTGCGCGCAGGAGGCATGGTTTCAGGGCCGACCTGCCTGTCTGCTTACATTCCTTCTCTATCCAGTCACGCTCCTGAATGTCCTTGGCTCCCTTTTCCTCTTTCTTTTCATTACTTATGAGTTACAGAAGTCTTTATAATAATAGAAGTCACCCATATCTGCCATTTTATGTGGTGTCTTTGTACCAAATTTCCTTCCGCAATTCAATCCTGTCTGATTTCTATCCTTTAGACATAGGTAAACATTGTTGCTTTCCCGATGACATTCTTTTCCCTGGTACAGTTACGAATTTATTCCTTATTTTTTGTTCATTTTCCAAGATTCGTCGTGAAGTAAATTTTGTTGTTTTTCACATTCTGTTGCTAACCCATCTACTAATATTAATACCACTTATTAATTGCTTTTCTCATTCCTAGCTATTTGTTATTGGCTCAACTGTTAGGAAACCACACTAACAATAGTAGTGGTGAAAGGATATTTGTATCCATCAATCTCTGATGAATACATAGATCATAGATGCTGGACTGAGTAAAACTGAATAATTATCAAAGGAGGGGAAAGGACAAGGGAGAAGCAGAACCCCAGGAAACTGGAAACTCAATGTGGGGCTTCATCACAGGACCCTAGATCCTGACCTTAACGGAAGGCAGCCACTTTACTGCCTGAACCATCCAGCCACCACATATCCAGCATCTTTTACTACGTTGTATCACTATATGTAAGACTAATTGTTTTTGTGTGTGAGAAGAGAGAGAGAGAGAGAGAGAGAGAGAGAGAGAGCACAGTAGGGCCGTAGTGTGAAGAGGGGCAGAAGGAGAAAGGGAGAGAGAAGCCTAAGCAGGATCCATGCACAGCACGAAGCCCACTGTAGGTCTCGATCCAAAACCCTGAAATTTGACCTGAGCTGAAATCAAGAGTCAGACATTCAACTGACTGAGCCACCCAGGTACCCTAGACTAATTTTAAAGGTCCTTTGAATTTAGGTATAAGGCCAAAAGAAGAAACGAGAACCCTCCAAAAGTACAAATATACACACAGTACATAAGTATTATCTAACCATTTGCAGTGCTAACTTAACCTAGATTCTAGACAATATAAAATGTGGCAGGAAAGTAGTGTTGAAGAAGAAAGATTCTGCCATCTCATGGAGCTTACATACCAGAAAAAAAAGGCAAGTTATAAAAATATAATTATACTATGTGCCCTTGGCTGGCTCAATTGGAAGAGCAATCAACTCTTGAGCATCTGACTCCTGATTTTGTCAGCTCATGATCTCAGGGTTGTGAGTACAAGCCCCACATAGGGTGTAGAGATTATTTACAAATAAAATCTTTAATGAAACGATCAACTAAAACAAAGTCATTAGAGTTGTACTAAGGGCTTTAATGCTTGAAATCATTTGGTAATGTACTACTCATGAAACTTAAATACTCAAGGTCAACTACAGTGACTAGAATTTTATTTTCCCCAATGCATATCTGGAAAATAACTGCCTTTATTTTTAAAGATTTATGTATTTATTTGAAAGAGAGAGTAAAGGAGTGGTGGGAAGGGCTGATGGAGAGGGAGGGAAGGAATCCCAAGCAGACTCCATGTTGAGCACAGAAACCAACATTGGCCTGGATCCCAATTCTCCTAGAACATGAGTTTAGGTGAAACCCAGAGTCAGACTGTCACCAACTGAGCCACCCAGGCACCCTGATAAGTGCCTTTGAAAGTACTGAAAAAAGACATAGAGGTATATCCATGGTTTCTGTTAAAAGAGTCAAAAACAAACCTTATCATTTTTATCTTTTGCTATTCAAGTGAGGGAAACCAAGTATCTACAGGAGAAAGTCAGCTCTTTGGACACATGTTCTCAATTGTGAAAGAAGGATAGGTCTTCTGTCTGATTTTGTTGTTGAAAGGTTCGGGAGTGAGATGGCTGAGATGCAACAAATATGCATCATTGTGTTCATGGGCTATAGGTAGAATGTTACCGAATGGCTGTGTTTTGAGTGCTTGTGTCCCTTCAAATTCCTATCGCGAAATCCTAATCCCAAAGATGATGGTATTAGGAGGTAGGGCCTCAAGGAGATGCTAAGGTCAAGAGGATGGTGGCTTTGAGAACAGGATCCCTCTGAGGCCCAACCTCTCCCTCCCCCCCTCACCATGCGAGCACACAGGGAGGGTTGGCAATCACAAGAAGGCCTTTGCCCAACCATGCTGGCAGTCTGCTGCTGGACTTCCAGCTTCCAGAATTGTGAGAAGTAGATTGCCCAGCCTGTGGTATTTTGTTATGGGCGCCTGAATGGCCTATGAAAAATCCAAAATTAATACTTCCTGTTTACTGCTCAAAGATCACTGATTATAAAATTTCTTTCATTACTTGTGTTGTTTTTTTGAGTTTTATTCCCAGGTGACTCCATAAGAAATATCCTTTAGGTTAAGGTTTGTTAATATAGAAATATATATATAAATAACATAATATATAAATAGTTTATATATAACTAGTATACAAACATATTATTACATAAATATTTAAAAATTTAGAGTGGAAATTACAAGTATTGCCATTTGTGGAATCAATATAATTAGCAATTAATATATAAGTATTATCTACCATTTCAGATATATGCTGATTGCCCACCATATCCTAGGCACATTTCTAGGCACTTGGGGGCATATTAGTGAGAAAAATGGGTCAGGATATCTGATTTGGGCTACTTTAAGTAAGGCAACAGAAAATACCCTCTGTTCTCTACCTATACTCTCTGTGGGTAGAGATGAGGGAGGGGCAGGTCCCCGCCACTGATGAAAGACTTGAGGGAAGAATAAAGACACTCGAGCTCCAATCAAGACAAGGGACCACTGAAATATATCTCTTGTCTCAATGAGGTTTGTGGCCTGAGGTATTTTCACGGGACATCCTCCTTAGGGTGTGCACTGTGGGCTCACAGGCAGCCACGGATGTTCTCTCAGTGGTCACTTACCATGCCAAGCATCACAGGGCCTCTCTATCTGCAGGCAAAGCATTCAGGGCACGTGGAGAGGATGGGTGACCTTTCCAGAGTCATGTGACAGAGTAATGGGAGTTGAAGCCAGTAGGAAGGAAAGAATTGTTAAAGAAGCATTGCTAGAAGAGTGAGATTGAGGCCTTAGATGTCATTAAAAGAGTCACCGGGGGTCCTTTCCATTAGATTTTTGCCTTAAGGGTCTTCTCCGAGAAGACTGTTTGAAAAGAAGAGTGGACAAAAGAAAAGCACACTGCAGTGGAGCAGCCTCTAACACAGAATGCAGAAGCCAGGTCTGAACACAAGGTGAAAAATCATGGAGTGATACAAATACCCATGAACATCTTGTAATTGACTCAAGTGAAAGGACTTCACATGTGTCGTGTTTACAAGTACACATAAGTACCTATCACTCCTTGTTAGTCACTTTTCTTTGTAGCCTTACTCAACTCTTCAATCTTTGTCTCAGGAAGATTAACAAATCCAGGACCAGTCACGGGTCTGGCCACATGACCCACACATTTCTTTTCCCCTTTCTTTCTATATAAAAATCCTTCACATCAATTGCACCAATATCCTTAGGTTTGCTAAAATACATTGACTCTCTTCAGATTGACCAGACTTAGTCTAAGTGATGGTCAACGGATATCCAATATTTTAATAAATTAAATGTGTGTATGAAAACTTTCTTTTTAACATTAGAAATCATCTGGGTGAGCAGTAGGTAGTGCAGGACTCTGCGATAAACTGGATTGGAAGTCTGGTGGTTTAAGTGAGGCCTCTGGCCTTCTTTCTCTCTCTCCATATATCTCACAAAGGCTGAGCCCAAGGGGACCCTTGAGTCCTTACTGACCTAGCCACATGATATGGGGAGACAATGATCAGTCTGCCTTAAGGGAACAAGGCCAGCTAGGATTTTCTCCAGGAAGCACATGAACAAGAAAGTATACTCTCATGGTATTGGCCCGATCATGCCCTGATGTTTTTGTTGCTGAACAAAAAGATTAGTAAATCCCCTCCTCCCCTGAAGGGAGGAGCAAGAGAGGTGGGCAGAGGGTGAGAGGAAGGACTGGAGACATAGGAGGAAGGACACAAGTGTATTTATCAGGGTAAACAAGCCTCTTTCTCCATAAACCCCATTACAAAACAACTGCGCTTACAGGGACTTAAGGAATCCAAGGCTTCCAATGGAAAACACCACCAAAGAAAAAATGTCTCATATTATTACTTTTTCAAAGAGAAGTTCCCATGCCTTATACAGTAGAATTAAAAAAAAAAAAAAAGATAGTGCAGTCCAACCTTGTCTCCTCTACAAAGTCAACTTCTGTGCATCTTATCCTAGCCATTCAAATTCTTAATGGGATTCTACTTTCCTTTTGTTGTAATTGTGCTTGAGCCCTCTGTCACTTGAAAAATTATAGACCCTTGAATCACTAAAGTTGAAAAATAGTCCCTCATTGTCCAACAGCAGCATCTCATATATTCTATTTCCTTAAGAACAAAAAAATTTTGCACATTAAAAACTACAAAATGTGGGATCCCTGGGTGGCGCAGCGGTTTGGCGCCTGCCTTTGGCCCAGGGTGTGATCCTGGAGACCCGGGATCGAATCCCACGTCGGGCTTCCGGTGCATGGAGCCTGCTTCTCCCTCTGCCTGTGTCTCTGCCTCTCTCTCTCTCTGTGACTATCATAAATAAATAAAAAAAATAAAAAAAAAAGTGCAAAAGTTAAAAAAAAAAAAATAAAAAATAAAAACTACAAAATGTCTCTGGACATTTCCCATTAGTTTATGGGAAGCCTCTGAATTTCCATTTCCTTGTTGTATCTCACGGTCCTAGCATCACAAATTAAATGGGGTCTGAGTTCTTTCACAAGAATTTTTAAAGATTTCTTTATTTATTTTAGGGAGAGACAGAGAGAGAGAGCTTGGGAGCAAGGGGGAGGGGTAGAGGGAAAGAATCTCAAGCTGCTGAGCATAGAGCCCCACAGGGAGGCGGGATCTCATGACCCTAAGATCATTCCCTGAGCCAAAATCAGGAGTCAGATGCTTCACAGACTCAGGCCCCAGTGGCTCCTACAGTATTGTTTTAAACACGACTCTCTTATGGGCAAAAGAACTCTAAACATCCTTACTCTTCATGAAGTTTTCTGCTTTGAATGATGTATGTCTTCATCCCCAGTAGGAGCCTCAAACCTCTCAGCCCTTTATTACTGTGTCTGTCACTGTTATTTCCTAGAGTGAAATTCTTTAGGCCCATGAATCCTGCCCCTGGAGGAAGCTTCTTTCTTGCGCTCAAGGTTACTTCAGCTGGAGAATTACTCTTACTTTATGCTTTTAACCAACTTCTCTTTCTGTTGAGGAGTAACTTACACACAGTCTAGTGCACAGATCGAAGTCTATAGCTTGATACCATCGTACATATGAACATACTTGGTGACTGCCTCCTCAATGAGGCTAAAGGACTTGTCAGTTGATTCTTGAATGAAGCTCTTGATATATGGGCAGCAAAGTCAGTGCCTCAAGGACTAGGTGAGAAACAGGAGATCCCTTCGTATAAGCCCTTTCCTTTCACCAAGCATGCTTTTTTCTAGCTTCTGATATTTCTCATCCCTTGAGTGTATTGTACTCCTTCAGGAGTAGCAGAAATATACCTGTTCCAGCTCCCGTCCTGAAGAACCAGACTGGGAGTCCAGCGTTCTGTTTCCTATTCTTTTGTTAAAGATATGCCTCTGTTCTTTTAAAGCTTATCTGACTTATTTATTTCAGTTGCATTTCCATGATGATTAATAAAGATGAGCATGCTTTCTTATGTTACTGGCCTTTGGATTTCCTTTTTCCGATGCATCTGTTCAGATCCTTTACCTTTTATTATATGGGTTTTTTCACTTTTATTGGTGTTTTGAATGAGTTTCTGTAACTTCAGGAGATGAGCTTTCCCAAAGACTCACAAATATCTTCACATTTTTGTTTTCTGATTAGCACTTTTGTCTCTGTCAATTAATGTTTTATGATTTCTAGTAACTTTGCAGAAATTTTTGCTGTATTCAGAAACCAAAATTCTGTATACTAATCTTAAGGGCTCTGATGGACACTTAACAATTTTATCTGAAAGAGAGAGTACAGTGTTCAGGCTTTGTATTCAAGGAAGTACTCAGGACAAAAGACCCCCCAAAGGGCTATAGTAACACCTATTGCAAATTGTCATAAATATATAAGGTACACAGAAAGAAAGCGTTGTTGGAATCAAGACCCAGTTTTGACTTCTGAATTTTCTCCCATAATGAGTAATATGAATTTGGAAGAATCATTAATACACTCTGAGTTTCACTTCACTGTCTTCACATTAAAATTAAATATAGGAAAAATATTCTCTGATATTCATTGTAACTTCAAATTATGATTAAATTTAGATTCATTAGTTGATTTAGACATTTATATTTTAAAGGAGAAAATGAAAGAACCACATCTAGTTGAGGATAACTGGTTTTATTTTGTTATAGGCACATTCATCATATACATCAGAAACAGTATTATTTTCTAAACATACCCCAAGTGGTAGAAATCAGTTTAGAAAACATGTGTTTGATTTTCCATGGGTAAAGCCCGCAGTTTGTTCTCAAATTTTCATACCAAAGGGTGTCCTTGGAGCAGTAGCATTTCAGGAGAGGGAAATTTGAGGATTCAGTTTGAAATGGAAGAGTCCCATTTCCACAAAAGTTCCCATTCCTACCACCCCAAAAGGCTGTTTCTTAGAGTGATGGGCTCTTTTAAATTGGTCTTGGATAAACAGGGTATTAAGCAAGGTTGGTGATTTTCTCCTCCATCTATTTCTGGGTTTACTTACACTATTGGGATGTTAACTAAAGAGCACTTACAAGTTTCTAGAGAAACTTTTAAATAATTTTTTAATCAAATTGTGTCAGATTCAGGGAAAACCCTCACAGACCAATACTGAGTCTTTCTTTCAGAAACAGGAGGGGGGGCATGACTGGCTGGCTCAGTAGGGGAGTATGCTTACTCTTGACCTGGGGGTGGTCAGTGTGAGCCCACCCATGGGGTACAAATTACATAGATAAATAAACAAAAAAAACTTAGAAGAAAGTGAAGTGGAAATTCAGAATTATTTCTTGGAAAGCCGTGGGTATTATACAGAAGAGAAGGAAGTTTAGTGAACCATAAATATCTTGGATTCCTTATTTTTTTTATTTGTCTTGTAGTGATGACTACATCACATGTTTGGATGATTCTGAGCTTCAGTCTCCTTATCCATCAAATGAGGAACATTTCACTGAACTGTTGGGGTTTTTACAAGGCCTACCTGAGCTAGCAAAGCCTTGCATATAGTAGCAGCTTAATAAATGCTAGTATTCTTTTCCTTATGGTTTTCCAACTTATCTTCTATCCATTTTTAAGTAAATCAGGAGCCCATCATAACCAGAATAAGAGAGGGCTAAGATGCTTGTAGCTCTTGAAATGGACTGCCTGAGTCCCACTAATCCTTCTCTGCCTGACCTTACATATGCTTCAGTATTCTTATTTGCAAAATTAGAAAAATAGTAGTACATATTTACGATATTTTGGTAGGGATTGAATGAGATAAGCTTATAAAGCCCTTCACACAGTGCATGGCACATGTAATACTAAAAAATGTTGACATTTAAAACAGCAAAGGAAATGAAAAGGTAGAAATAGATATTTCTATTAAACTTTTAAGATAGCCATAGGAATTCACCTAAAGGGCCACATCAATATAAGAATGCAGAATTTAAGGAAAGATGGTAGGGAAACCACAGTGTGGAATGGGTCCATTGTTCTAAAAACAGTTCTTCAGTTACCTACTGGGCCTACTTTCTATTACTTGAAACATACCAACATGTTCACTTGGTCACTGATCTCTAAAGCTCTCCAGTCACCCCTGCAGCTGCCCCTGTGACCTACCACCAGCTGCCCACCTCACTTTACACACTTGTTGATGCTAAAAATCCTGTTTTCTAATTTCTGCCCTTATCTTTTTTAAAAGAAAGAAACAGAGATTTGGCTGTGTAGGACCAGGGCAGACCACCCAAAGAGAAAAATCTTTGGCATGAACATGATCTTTGAGTTGCAAAGCAATCAAGACTCCACAGATTCAGGAAAAGCTCTTTACCTTCCCCTCAACTGCCTAAGAAAAATTGAGATGAGGACTTGCTCCAGCAGGAGAGCTATCACCTGAGTTAGGTCAGTACATACCTAGCTATGCTAGACAGAGAGGAACCCCAGAAACCTGCTTGATCAAAGTCCTGTATGTCCTATTGTTTCTGAGTGGCTCAAACATTTGTTTGCCAAACACTCACTCTTTTTCATCTTCCTGTAAGTTGAACTCTTTCCCTTTGGAGTCCCAGACCCCTACACCCTTCTTAGTTCAGAATGCCATGTATACCTCATTTTGACTGTCTTTGGAACTCTCCTGTCTTTGTAGATTCCCCATATGGAGAAAATAAAATTTTATTTTCTCCTGCTAATCTGTCTCATGTGGAAAGACTTTACCTCAGTTCTCTTCATAATCTGTATTTTCTAACAGATTTAATCTTTACAGCGTATCTTATACCAGGCAAAGACTCTGTATGCAAAGCATCCTGTGATGAGAACAGAAATTACCCCCAGCCCTAGAAATGCTAGAAAGACCCTGCATGATTGACCCCCAGACAATGGTTGAACTGACCTTCACTGCCTACATGCATGACCTCTGACCTTTGTCCCACATTAGCCTCCTATGAACCAAGGAATTGTATCAGCACCTGGAGACAGTCTCTGAGATATTGGCCTGTGTCTTCCCAGGGTTGGCCTCACTGCAATCAATTCCTTTCTTATTTCATCACCACTTGTTTCTCTGCCTTTGGATTTTGTCAGGGCAAGTGTCCTAACCTGATCTGTTTTGGAGTCCCTTCAGCCATGTGCTCTTGCACACTGGGGCCTGAGTTACAACATACATTTATTCTTAGTTCAGCTAGAAGGATGCTGAAGTGGAGAAGAAATTCTTCCCTGCACAACTGCAATGCCACTTCCTCTAGGAGATAGTTCTGATTCTTCTCTGCCAAAACCAGCCCTACCCTCAATATATCGTCTTTATTGCTTTGCCTCACATCTTCGTTTCAGTTGTCTCCATGACATTTTAACAACTCCACTCCCCACTCACCCATCCCCACCCCACACATAATCTGTTAGGGGCTCAGTAGATGAGTGGTAATCCTCTCTTTCATACATCTGGTAACACCAAATCAAGAATTCCTCTGTTCTAAGTAACATGTGACTATCATCTTCCTCCTCATCAGTCACACTCTTGTACTTTACTGGTGGGTCTGGATAAGCACTGTGTATTTGCCATCTCTCTTAAGTCTCACAGAAACACTGTAAGCTAATTTCTCCTATTTCTCTTTTATAGACAAAAAGAATGAATCTTAGTGAGATGACTCTTTTGCCCAGATTATACAACTAATAAGTGAGGAAGACAGATTTTGAAATCACATGTGTTCAGGGCACAAATGTAGCCCCCTCTATTCTACTCCTTAGAACCAAAGGACCCTCCTTGCTTGGTGTATCCTTCCAATTAGGCATTTTCCTAGTGCATGCCAAATAGTTTGGAATTTTGTTGTTTGGATTTTTTTGTATTTTGTTCTTTTTGTAATTTTCCACAGACCACAGATAAAATAGCCATTTTAATCCTTGGAAATTTTGTTCAGACGCCCAGCATGTGACACTGGCATTTCTTCAGTAAGCATTCATTCACCTCTTTAGCTTTTTTTTTTTTTTTGCATGAAAAATATTTTTAATTGGGATTGTTATGTTGACATTTGTTTCTCATTCCACATCATCAGCTCTTCAGGTTTTAATGGTCAACTTCAAAGGACAATAATGGAGGAACCAAGTCCTAAGTTCACTAATATCATTGGACTTGACCTTTCATGTTTGTGCAAGAAAGCCAACTTCTATTTAATTTTTTAACTCTGCCTGTCCCTTCCATGGAAGTTAGTTTGTCTTAACTTCCCTTCGAACGTACTCTGGAAAAGGCCATCCTCCACCAAATGGTTTCCAGGACCCTCTCTACAATGTCCAACTCTTCACCTGCAACATTTTTGCTAAGGGAATTTGATGTCATAATTTTTTTCAATCATTAATCCTCTATGAATAAATTAATTCTAAAAGTAGATGTAGTATGAAAAGGTGGGTCTCTCCTTTGTCGACTCTTGACTTGGCACTACTTACTCATTCCTTGGCTCTATTGACAAATCAAAATGTTCTCCTAAATCCTCCCCCAAAAAGTAGTTCCTGTGTCATCAAGCAATTGCATTTGCATTTTCTTAACCTTTCATTATTTGTCAAACTCGTCACAGTTAAGGAAGGCAGTGGAAGACTTGTTACCATTTGACCATTCAGCAATAGGAAAACAATGAGATTAGTGATAAATCCTATAGAGGAAATGTTCTGGTTGAAGCAACCCAATGAAAGACTAGGGGTTCTTCCTATGTAACAGCAATACTCTTATTGTTCTTTAGGAGCTATATAAGTGAGAAACTCTGGATTTCTCCACAAGAAGACTACACCTGTAGTTTAAAGGTAAGTAGCTCTTCTCCTTTTCTCATCCTCTACTTCTTCTTCTTTACCTTTTCTTCTTCTTGCATTCTTCTTCTGCTGCTTTTTCTTCTCCTTCTGCTTCTGCTTCTTCACGATTCTTTTGGAACTGAGCACAGCCTAGTTAAAGGCAAAAGAGCAAGCTTGGTAAGTCTGATACGATAAGAGGTATGGTAAATATGGATGAGCAGACATTTTAGTGACTACTCTCTCAGTCATTGCCTTTGCTTTCTTTATCACTGAGCAATAAGAGAATAAGTAGTGGCAGAATTAGATTAATATATCATCTCAATTCCAACAGAGGTATGATGAGGAATATTTTCCCCAGCAGATAATTTGTTTGACCATGATTTCACTTCATCTACGTTCTTTAAATCTGTTTATCCTTCTATCAATTTTTTGAAAATCACTTATTCTAACCAGTATAATAGTTTATTTATTTATTTATTTATTTATTTATTTATTTACTTACTTACTTATTCATGAGAGAGAAAGACAGGCAGAGACATAGGCAGAGGGAGAAGCAGGCTCCTCTCAGGGAGCCCAATGTGGGACTCAATCCCTGGACCTCAGGATCACACCCGGAACCAAAGGCAGACCCTCAACCGCTAAGCCACCCAGGAGTCCCACAGATTAACATTTCTAAACTTACTGTTACCTCCGCCTAAGAATTTTGCCAACTTATGTTAGTTATATGCTCTTGAAATTTTAGGGAGCAATTTGTTTTATTTTGGATAGTATTTCTCAAAGGTAATTGTACTAATCAATCAAAAGACAAGGGTTCATGTTGATATCCTTGTCAAATTGGTCAATAAAAATAAATTTTTGCAAATATACTTAATATATTTGTTGAAATTGTTGTTTGAAATATAATTTTAGAAATTCAGCCTTCATCAAACTATGAGCTTTAAATTAAAGATATATTCCTATAGAAGATACAAAGGAAATGTGGTATGTGGCTTATTTCTGGAACAGACTATCTTCACTTAGAGTAACACTTAATATATTTAGTAGAGTAGTGTATAAAGAAGTGCTAAGTTCAACATTTTACTGCTAGAGTATCTGATAGAAATAAGTGACACATATGCTATGGAATTGGGGTCCTAAGGCAGTAGTAAGTTGTTAGAATAAAAGAAGAGATTAAGAAGGGCAAGGAGAAAGGACTGAAAATGGGGTCTATGTGATTGAATGACTCTCCTATAGCTGGGCTTGCAGTAATTATACCGTGTGTGCTACAGAATGAGTATGAAAAAAGAAGTGATTGGAACAGATTGATAATACCTATTGCAGTATCTTATCTGAACCTCTTTATCCTTATGAATTCCACTATTTTAAAATGTGGTATTTCTTTTTAACATAGAACCTCTATCACATTAAAAGTTAATTTACTCTACAAGTTAACCTCAGGTGTTATTACAAAGTAGCCAACTGAAGTTTCCAATTATAGGTGTAGATCTCATCACCCATTATTTTATTCTTATACTTTATCTCCTATTCTTTTTTGTCCATTGCATTGTCTATTTTGCCTTATTTTTTGTTTTCATGTTATATATTTTTAAAAAGAAACTCAAATAAGAAGTCATGTTAAGAACAAACTAGTAAGACCATGAGAATTCTTGCAATTGATAACTGAACATCCATACATCATGTATAAAGCAGATAGTACAGAAGTGATTCAAACAATGACCATAGCGTGGCATCCTAGCATCATGCAAGATGCAGGAAAATCACACCGAGGTGGTAGTGGATGCTGGGAGGGATATGAAGTTCAGGTAGAAGTAATTGCACACTTGTTTGATGGTGGATAAGTGTTTCATTTTTTTCCATGTTCAGACCTCTTTTTCATTTTATTCTTTCATATCTGCCAACTTTTGCCAGTGGTCTTTAGAAGAAGGACTCCCCATTTCCTCTGAGGCACTATACCATTCAGCCTATCATTTATGTGCAACTTCTTGGGGATGCTTCAGAAGCCTCCAGAGGGAAGGAAGAGCTACAGGAGTTAGCAGAGCAGGAAGCTTGTATATCTTTTAGACAAACAATACATTTGTAAGGAATCCACAAGACAGACGAGTGTGGGCTACAAGACATCAGTGGTGAAGAAGCAAATAGGAAGATAAAGACTAGCTGAACACGGTTTGCTTAAACAGACTGCTCAGTCTCAAATTCCCTGTCTTTGGTGATAAGAATGTCTTCCTTCCTTCCAGTACAGGGAGCGTATCATTCACATCTTACAAAAGCAAACTGAATTTTCAGAAAGAGTAACGGCTGAATTTATCTGGAAGGAGGGAATGTTTTCATCCCCCAATGGCTCATAATGAGCCAGGTACTTTGCTAAGAGTGATCAGAAAGTTCTTGTTACTTCTTGAATTTATGGCCAAAAAAAGGAGAAGACGTTTTGCCCCTGATAATATTTTGCAGAGTTTGTTGGACATAAAGGACTGTACTCCTTTGAGTCTCCAACTTTTAACAAACCCATGTCTGAGCACAGCTAATGATAAATTAATTTACTTTGTCCAGGAGTGTGTCTGAGTTTCCTGCAGCATCAGGAGAGGGAGAGACAGACACCATGATTCCTACCAAGATGCTACTGCTCTTGCTGTCAATGGCTTTGCTGGCCTTGGGGTCTGCTCAGGGCATCAATGACGGTAAGTTGGGGAGATAAAAGATCATGCAAGCATGTGGGTAATATACTTGGAGAAGATTAAGGATGAATTGAATTTTCTCAGAAATCAAGTGCTTGAAATTCCTAGAATAGGTGAAACAAAGAGGAGAAAACAGTAGTTTCTATTTTCCACTGATGGCAAATGTCTCTCGAACACCAGGGCCTAGGTCTCAAGTCAATATCTTGATGGTGTGAACTTTGCTGTTTTTGGAAGTGTGAACTTTCACTATTCACTCTGTTTTTGTGAAAAATATCATCTAAATTGATTGAATATTCTAAAATTCATCTTGATATCTCATTTGAACACTTGTAATATACACTAAGAATTTGTATTGACTTGAGACAAAGTTGCTGCTCAAAATTCTAAAATGGTAGTTACTGACTTTTCTGAAAGGCAGAGACACTTTAAGAAGCATCTTTAAAGGGGATTTTTATAATAATATTTGAGATTTCATCTCTATGTTTTGAGGCAGTTTGGATATTAGATGGGAAAAACAGTAAAATTCTGAGGAGAGATTTTTCTTTAAATAGTCTGCACAGGGAATTTAGATTATGCCTAACCTTGTATATATTTTATGTCATTAATTGTTCACTGTAACAATTTGATGTATATATTATTATTCACAGTTGACACTTGAACCCTACTTTTGGAGTTTAAATATTCTGCAAGACATCCATGATTAGAGAGGGACAAAGCTGTGTTATAGACTCAGCCCTGTCAGCTTTCAAGCCCATAATCTTTGTATCTCATCCTGTGAACTCTGTTTAGCTTTTACTTCATCTGAAATGACTGAACTGTCTGCAGTATGTCGACTATTTTCAAGTTAATATCCCTATTCAACACATATATTCCTTTGCCCCCCATCTCTTCTTGTTCCCATATTGATTAGCTTCTTAACTTCCATCCCAAACTCACACACTTTCTAAGGACAGCATTACACTTAATCAACTGCAGTGCTATGTTCCTCTGAGTATTTCATCAAGATTTCTCAAACTGTTGAGTAACTTAACTAGTAAATAGAGCTTAAAGGATTGCTAAAGAAAAGATGCACCCGAATAGCACCAAAATTTTGTCATTAAGGCTAACATGAGCTTATTTAAGTTCAGGAGGAAATGTACTGAGGTGATGGCAAGAGTCTTAGAGACAAAACAGTTGATGAAATTAACAAGCTGAACAGTTTAATGTTTGTTTAAACGATTTCAAAGCAAATTCCAGAAATTACGGATAAATATTGGAAACATTTCTCTTTCTGGGCAAGAATTTTCTGGAATAATAAAATCTGGTGATTTTAGATGACTTGAGGTCTATCACAGCAAGTTCAGAATGGATGGCAATAGAGAAGAAGCAGAAGCATCAAAAGAGGCAGGGTCAATGACGAGTGGGCAAAGAAGACCTGCTAAGCCAGTACATGCACTGTCACAAAGTCAAGATCTCTCTACCTCTCCTCTTCTGGGGTCTAGGCCCTGGTCACTGCCTACTACCACAGACACCAGTTATATCTTATTTCTAACTCCATTTAGGCTATCATACTACCATGCTTGTCTTGTTGAATTTAGTGGCTAAGCTTTCTTTTCACTTGTTCCTTTCTGAATTTGTGTCGTGTTTCCTAAGTAGATGATGAGTTCTTGAAAGAAAATCCAGAGGAATCACAAGTGAAATCTCAAGAAGAAAATGGAGATGAGAACAGCAAGCCAGACAAAGATGGTCCAGGTGGCCCACAGAGACCAGCAGGCCAACAAGTTCCAGGTGGTCAACAGCAACTAGGAGCCCAAGGCGGTCCAGGTGGCCCACAGCATCCAGCAGGCCAACAGGGCCCAGGTGGCCAACAGCGTCCAGGAGCACAAGGCGGTCCAGGTGGCCCACAGCGTCCATCAGGCCAACAGGGCCCAGGTGGCCAACAACGTCCAGGAGCCCAAGGTGGTCCAGGTGGCCCACAGCATCCAGCAGGCCAACAGGGCCCAGGTGGCCAACAACGTCCAGGAGCCCAAGGTGGTCCAGGTGGCCCACAGCGTCCAGCAGGCCAACAGGGTCCAGGTGGCCAACAGCGTCCAGGAGCCCAAGGTGGTCCAGGTGGCCCACAGGGTCCAGCAGGCCAACAGGGTCCAGGTGGCCAACAGCGTCCAGGAGCCCAAGGTGGTCCAGGTGGCCCACAGGGTCCAGCAGGCCAACAGGGTCCAGGTAGCCAACAACATCCAGGAGCCCAAGGTGGTCCAGGTGGCCCACAGGGTCCAGGAGGCCAACAGCGTCCAGGAGCCCAAGGTGGTCCACGTGGCCCACAGGGTCCAGCAGGCCAACAAGGTCCAGGTGGCCAACAGCGTCCAGGAGCCCAGAGAGTTCCAGGTGGCCCACAGGGTCCAGCAGGGCAACATGGCCCAAGTGGCCAACAGGGCTCAGGTGGTCAAGGTGGTCCAGGTGGTCAGCGTGATCAGCGTGGTGGCCAGTAGCAAGGAAAACCAAGTAAAGACTACCTCCTGTGATTTCCTAGGTATTGATTCTATTCTTACTCAATAATCTAGGGAATTTCTTTTGATGTTTCCTAATTCTCTATTCTTGTTTCTGTTCTTTTTTCTTACCTATTCTTTTTACATTTTTTAAATTTAAATTCAGTTTGCCAACATATAGTATAATACCTTGACTTCAATCTGTCTTAAGCTCTTGTCCTTGCTGTGATTCTCCTTGCTTCAAGCTAACCCATAGAAAAATCTCTTCCATTATAAGAGCAAATGTTCTTTCCTCCAGAGTATGTTTGTTTGTTTGTTTGTTTGCTTGTTTGCTCGTTTTTGACTCTATTTCTTATGTTAGCCGATAAACTTCCCATGTTCTATCTCCTTTGTCATCTTCCTCTTCTCTTCCCTTTACTCTCTCCTGGGCTGTTCCTCTGACATTCTACTTTTTCTCTCTCTTAATATGACGTCTTGTAATGTCCTCTAGTACCCACTAGGAGAAACACTGACATAGATCATTTCCAGGCCTAATTAATATTTCTGTCTAAAGTTTTTCTCTTTGTTTTAGAAATTGAGAGAGATCAACTGGTGACCATGGATTTTTCAGTCGTGTCCACGTGGCCTTCCTTCCTCTGACTTCAAATTATCAATAAAGTCATCAGCATCAAAGCCCTGGCTCTTATTTTCCTTCTAAGTCATGGTTCTTAGTCAGTGGATGAGAAGGACTGGTTGAAAGATACAAAGCCCTGAAGGACTTCAAATTTGTGTGCTGTGCAGATTTACCTCACTCTGATTTTAGTAATTTTGTGGGGACTTCACTCCCACCAATATTACAAAACAGAAACATTTTATTCTTGAGCCCAGTAAGGGAGTTTGCAAGTTCAGATGACCAATGTACACATCCTTTTCTTAGACATAAAGGGAATTACCTCGTAAACTCATCTGACTTCTGGTAGTCCTTCCAACTATGGGAGTTCTATTATGAGGTGAGAGTGTGTACAAAGGAAACACTGGGCAGTGTTGGTGGGAATGCACGCTGGCACAGCCACTATAAAAAATAGCATAGAGGTTCCTAAAAAAATGACAAATTCAACTACAATGCAATCCAGTATGTTCCTTTTGGGTATTTATCCAAAGAAAATGAAAACTCTATTTTGCAAAGATACATGCATCCCTAATGTTCACTGTGTAATTATTTGAGAGACTAGCTATGGAAGCAGCCTCGTGTCCAAGGATAAATGAATGGATATAGAAGATGTGGTGTGGGGGATCCCTGGGTGGCTCAGGGGTTTTAGCGCCGGCCTTTGGCCCGGGGCGCGATCCTGGAGACCCGGGATCGAATCCCACGTCGGGCTCCCGGTGCATGGAGCCTGCTTCTCCCTCTGCCTGTGTCTCTGCCTATCTCTCTCTCTCTCTGTGACTATAATAAATAAATAAATAAATAAATTAAAAAAAAAAAGAAGATGTGGTGTGTATACACAATGGAATGTTCCTTAATTGTAAAAAGGAAGGAAATCTTGCCATTTGCAACAATACAGATGGATCTAGAGAGTACAATGCTGAATGAAATAAGTCAAGTAGAGACAAATAAATACTATAGGGTTTCATACATTTGTGGAATCCAAAAACCAGAACGAACCAACCAAACATAACAGAACTAAATATCCAGTGCCTGTCAGAAGGCAAGGTGTGGAAGAATGGTTCAATGGGATCAAAAGGCATGTGAAAATGTGCAAGAAAAAAAAATAAAAAAAAGAAAATGTGCAAGAATACATTTGTAACATAAATAAGGCACAGGGACACAAGAAATACACAAGGAATGCAGGAAAGCAGTTAATAATATGCAACCATTTAGTTTGCTGTAGATGGTAGCTCGATTTTTCTTGGTGAACCTTCACAATGTATAGATATGTTGAATCACCATGTTGTACACTTGAAACTAATGTAATAATGTAGGTCAAGTATGGTTTAATCCAGGACCCAAAGATCATGACCTGAGCCAAAAGCAGACACTTAGCCAACTGAATCATCCAAGAACTCCTGTGAAAGTTATTTTTAATCTTCCTTTGAATATACATACACTTAACACCAAAAAAAAAAATCCTTTCCATTTTCAAAAAGCAGCTTCTCTCTCCATAGTTAAACAGGGTTTGTCATTTATTAAATGAGAAATCAAAATGTCCTTTTATAACAAGTCAAAGAATGTTTATAATGATATTCAATAATCCAAAATTTTCTACCTAAATGTCACTTTCTCCTGCCAGAAATCCAAAGTAACGTTCTTCATAAGGGGCTGGGAGACCATTTATTATGCAAGAAAACTACATGCCTGCATACCTTGAGACCCAACCACAATATTCTCTCACCTTCTTTCCTTCAGCCACATCAAACTCTACAGTTTGTCCATCTCCTACACTGTGCAGATATTTCCATGACTTTTTGATGGCAGTCTGTCAACAGAACGGAGATTTGTAAATGAAGCAACATCAATACTGGCCACAGATTTCACCTTTCAAGTTTATCTCCTATATTACTACTTTTTTACATTATCATTCTCCCAGTAACCAGGATCTCCAATACAATAACAAAATAAACAACAACAACAAAACCACTGTAAATCAAA
>NW_026574952.1:0-51707 GCF_905146905.1 Nyctereutes procyonoides | reverse complement strand
TTAATTATTATCTTCAGAGTCAAGAAAAATCATTTCTAGGAATGTAACTTAGGGAAACTCTTGCATATATACACCAGGTTACAGGAATAAAAATATTTATATTACTGTTCATAGTAGTGAAAAACTAGAAACACAACACATGTCCATCAGTCAACAACAAATAGATTACTAAAGTTGTCATATTCATATTCATACATTGGAATACTGTAGTCTTTGAACTACATTTACCATTATGTTTATGAGATTCATTCATGTGGTTATTGCTAAAGTAAGACAAAGAAGAAAGTATATAACAATTCCATCCATAGAAAAGTATTTTTAAGATAAACTAGACAATATAATTAATATTGCATTTACTAACGGTAAATCTACAATGAAAAATAAGAAAATGGTCATGGAAATAGGAGTGTACTAGAGATGAGGAGAAAGGTAAGTGTGATGCAGAGAGGTAAGTGGGACTTTTCTAAGGTTATGGCAATGATCCATTTCAGAACCTAAATTGTAGTTACTTTGGGTGCTAGCTTTACAATTGTCTTTTTAAAACTGCAAAAATATTTCATGCATGCTTTATTTATGAATAAATAGCTAAAATAATAATTGATTTGGAGATATAACCATAAATTTTTTGACATTCAAATAATCAAAAGAGTCAAATAATTCAAAAAATCAAACTATATGCACATTAATTTGAATAATTGAATGAAATAATTTTCTAAGAATACATAATTTATTAAAATTGACCAGGGAGGCAGAGAAAAATGTAAGCTGAATTCCATGAAAGAAATAGAGAAAGTTGAGAAAGAGGTATCATTCCAAATGCAACAGTCCTGCTGAGATAATTTCAGAGATAAATTCCTCCAAATTTAAAGAGTCAATAAGTAGTTACTAAGTTCTTCTAGATAATTCTGAGGCTGAACACTTTCACAATGATTATGGATTCTTGAATCAAAATGGCTTTTCTTGGCCAATGAACACATGAAAAGATGTTCAACATCACTAATCATCAGAGAAATGCAAATCAAAAGCACAATGAAACATCACCTTATACCTATTAGAATAACTAAATCAAAAAGACAAGAAATAGTAAGTGTTGACAAGGATGTGGAGAAAAAGAAATCTTCATACAGTGTTGGTAGGAATGTAAATTGGTACAGCCACTGTGAAAAACAGCATGGAAGTTCCTCAAAAAATTATGAATAGAAATATTAAATAATTCAATAATAACAAATAATTCAATAACTCCACTATTGGGTATTTACCCAAAGAAAACAACAACAAAAAAAACTAATTCTAGGAGATATGTGTATCCCCTTTGTTTATTTCAGTATTATTTACAGTAGCCAAGATATGGAAACAACCTAAGTGTTCATCCATAGACAAATGCAAATGGATAAAGATGAGGGGGTATATATATATATATATATATATGTATGTATGTATGTGTGTGTATACACATATGCAATGGAATATTACAGAGCCATTAAAAAGAATGAGATCATGCCATTTGAGACAATATGGATGGACCTTGAGGGTATTATGCTAAGTGAAATAAGTTGACTAAGAAAGATAAATGCTGTATGATTTCACTCATAAGTGAAATCTAAAAAATAAATAAACAAATGAATGAATAAACAAACAAAGCACAGGATCAGACCCTTAAATACCGAAGACAAAGTGATCATTGCCAGAGTGAGGGAAGGGACTGGGCAAAACGGGCAAAGGGAAGTGGGAGATACAGGCTTCCAGCTATAGCATAAATGAATAACTCATGGGGATCAAAGGCACAGCATAAGGAATATAGTCAATGATATTGAAATAGTGATGTATCATGACAGATGGTAGGAGAGTTGTGGTGAACATAGCAAAATGTATAAACCTGTCAAATGTTGTACACCTGAAGCTAATGTGACATTGTGTGTCAATTATACTTAAATAAGTAAATAAACAAATAACTATTTAAAATACACTGTGGCTTCCATCCCGTATATCTTTTTTTTTTTTTTAATAAATTAATTTTTATTGGTGTTCAATTTACCAACATACAGAATAACACCCAGTGCTCATCCCGTCAAGTGTCCCCCTCAGTGCCCGTCACCCATTCACCCCCACCCCCCACCCTCCTCCCCCTCCACCACCCCTAGTTCATTTCCCAGAGTTAGAAGTCTTTATGTTCTGTCTCCCTTTCTGATATTTCTCACACATTTCTTCTCCCTTCCCTTATATTCCCTTTCGCTATTATTCATATTCCCCAAATGAATGAGAACATACACCGTTTGTCCTTCTCCGGTTACTGTGGCCAAGTTCAAAAAGGGTGTTGCCTGAGTTCTCCTCTGGGATTTTGATGGAATCTTGTCTCACATTTAGATCTTTCATCTATTTTGAGTTTATCTTTGTGTATGGTGCAAGAGAGTGGTCCAGTTTCATTCTTCTGCATGTGGATGTCCAATTTTCCCAGCACCATTTATTGAAGAGACTGTCTTTCTTCTAGTGGATCGTCTTTCCTCCTTTATCGCATATTAGTTGAGCATAAAGTTCAGGGTCCACTTCTGGGTTCTCTGTTCTGTTCCATTGATCTATATGTCTGTTTTTGTGCCAGTACCACACTGTCTTGATGAACACAGCCTTCTGGTACAACCTGAAATCTGGCATTGCGATGCCCCCAGATATGGTTTTCTTTTTTTAAAATTCCCCTGGCTGTTTGGGGTCTTTTCTGATTCCACACAAATCTTAAAATAATTTGTTCTAAGTCTCTGAAGAAAGTCCATGGTATTTTGATAGGGATTGCATTATACGTGTAAATTGCCCTGGGTAACATTGACATTTTCACAATATTAATTCTGCCAATCCATGAGCATGGAATATTTCAGGAAATAGAGAGATCCCCCCCTAAAATCAATAAAAACCGTTCAACACCTCGACATTTAATAGTGAAGCTTGCAAATTCCAAAGATAAAGAGAAGATCCTTAAAACAGCAAGAGACAAGAAGTCCCTGACTTTCATGGGGAGGAATATTAGGGTAACAGCAGACCTCTCCACAGAGACGTGGCAGGCCAGAAAGGGCTGGCAGGATATATTCAGGGTCCTAAATGAGAAGAACATGCAACCAAGAATACTTTATCCAGCAAGGCTCTCATTCAAAATGGAAGGAGAGATAAAGAGCTTCCAAGACAGGCAGGAACTGAAAGAATATGTGACCTCCAAACCAGCTCTGCAAGAAATTTTAAGGGGGACTCTTAAAACTCCCCTTTAAGAAGAAGTTCAAGTAACTCTGAACGTGAATGGGCTTAATGACCCCATCAAAAGGCGCAGGGTTTCAGACTGGATAAAAAAACAGGACCCATCTATTTGCTGTCTACAAGAGACTCATTTTAGACAGAAGGACACCTACAACCTGAAAATAAAAGGTTGGAGAACCATTTACCATTCAAATGGTTCTCAAAATATACCCTAAAAACTACAGAACACTTCTGAAAGAAATTGAGGAAGACACAAAGAGATGGAAAAATATTCCCGTATATCTTTTTAAAAATTAAATTAAAAATAAGCTTTTTTGGATCTTGAGGATGTAGTTTTTACATAAGTTTCTTATTTACCGAAACTATATCTGTAAATTACATATTAGTAGATTCAAGTTTTATTCTTCTCTCTCTAGCATCAACTACAGAATGTTCTCCGACATTTCATTTGGCTGTACTTATAAGTGATATCTCACTGGAAGTACTTACGCAGTATGTTGAGAAGTCTATACTGTTTAACTTTCCAATGTAATCTCTATGCCTAACCAATACATTAACTCCAACCACAAGATTTAGGTATTTCTACAGTGCAGCTATAGTCAAAAGCATGCTCTTAAACCCAGAGCTCCATGGTACCAGTGGTTTGTACAATGTTCGAGTCTATAAGGGACAATGAAGGAAGGAGGCAATACCTTTACAACTCCCCCTAACCATACCCCACTATCTACCACACAAACACAAGCCACACTTAACTCAAAGGAACCTGGAAGACCTTTTCACACTGATTCAAATCCAGAAACACTAATGGAAAAGAGTGATGAGGTTTAAATACGTGTTTTAAACTTTTTTAAAACCTTTGTGTGGTGGAGGCAAGGCAAGATGCCGGAGGAGCAGGGTCCTCCACCCACCGGGTCCCCCCAACTTATCTGGATAACTTTCAAACCATCCTGAACACCTACAAATCACCTGACATTTAAAGAGAGAACAGCAAGATGCTACAGAGAGAAGGCTTTTGGCTCTAACAAGGTAGGAAGACAGAAAAACATAAACAAGAATCCAGTGGGGGAGGAGCCCCCGAGGAGCCTGGCAAGGGGGGCGGGAGCCTGGGGAAAGGAGAGCCCCACCCCGGAGAGGCGGGATCCTTCCCGGGCAGAAAGGCGCTCAGCAGGGACTCGGGCAGGACCGCAGGAGGGGCAGTGAGGCCTCCGGTCTCCCAGGGTCACTAACGGAGGAGGGACGCCCGGAGAGAGCGCACCACAGCCTGTGGGCCGAGCTCGGGGAAGGGCTGGAGCGCCCACTGGGCGGGGCCTCGGGGAGAAGGGGGCTCCAGGCGGAGGGCGATGCGCCCTGCTGTCTTCAGGAGCCAAGACCTGGGAGCATGATTCCAGCAGCACAGGCCCCGGAGCCCAGGGTGCCAGGGAAAACAGCCCCTGATCCTGCGCTCCCCTGAGACAGGTGGGGGCGGAAAGGGAGGGCACAGGACAGCCAGGACGCTTCTGTCCCAGGCGCCCCAGGCTGTGCAGGTCAGGGCCCCCCACCCTGGAACCACCTAGACCAGTGGGGACTGGGAGCTGGGGTAGTTACTGTGAGAGTTGACTCCAGAGCTGGGGACCTGGCTGCAGTCAGTGTTGTTCCTCCTGGAGTCACCTGGTGCTTCGAGAGGCGGGGCCACCAGGGAGCAGAGGCATCATCTCAAGGGGTCAACAGCTCCCATCAGCCCGGCACCTGGCAGGGGGCAGGGCAACTCCCCCAGGTGCACACACCTGACAATCAGCACAGCAGGCCCCTCCCACAGAAGACCAGCTGGAAGCACAGGGAAGACCAAGTTCTGGGCCAAGACGCTGGAAAGCTCCATGAGAAGTCAAGGGATTTACAGTATACAGAACTAGAGGGTACCCCTCCTTTGTTTTTTTCTTTTTTCCTTTTTACAGTACACCTCATTTTTATATCGCACTATAAATTTCCAA
This sequence comes from Nyctereutes procyonoides, assembly GCF_905146905.1. NCBI lineage: Eukaryota > Metazoa > Chordata > Mammalia > Carnivora > Canidae > Nyctereutes > Nyctereutes procyonoides. Next base: position 46,503 of record NW_026574952.1, on the reverse strand, counting down.
TTATTTTTTCTCTTTTCCCACCTTAACTACAATATTTTACCACCTCTTCATTTTTAAGTTTCTTCCTTTTTCACACTCATATTTCTAGAATTACAAGTCCTAGCTATATTTTGCAATTCTAGATTCCCATCAACATACTCAACTTAGGGATCCCTGGGTGGCGCAGCGGTTTAGCGCCTGCCTTTGGCCCAGGGCGCGATCCTGGAGACCTGGGATCGAATCCCACGTCGGGCTCCCGGTGCATGGAGCCTGCTTCTCCCTCTGCCTATGTCTCTGCCTCTCTCTCTCTCCCTCTCTCTGTGACTATCATAAATAAATAAAAAAATTAAAAAAAAACATACTCAATTTGGGGACATATAAGACTTTTTGTTTTGTTTGTTACCTGTTATTTTCTCTGCCTCGTTTTGTTCTATAATGAGGGAAGTCGATACCTTCTAAAACCAAACCAGCATGCACCCAGACCCAAGTGGTATACCGTGCTGGTTCATTCTGTGAGATTACATTGTCTCCTCATTCCCATTCTGCCTGCCTATTTTATCTTGTTCATGTTTTCGCGGTCAGTGGTGGGGCTTTCTATAACTATTTCTGGTTTATATAAATTTGGGACTGAACATCTTCTAACATACAGAATTTAATATACTAAGAACAAGAGGGTCACCCTCCAGGACACCTCAGGTACACTACATTCTCCCTCAACTACAACTTCGTCACCACCAACATCTCCGACTCCCCCCATTTTGTTCTCCTCCTTTTTTTTGATGTTCCCTTTTTCTCCTATTTACTTTTGCTTTTTTCTCTACTTTGTCTTTTTTTCTTCTTTTATCTGATTCTTTGCCTTTTCTTTTTGACTACTTTCTTTTAAAATGTGTTTTTCACTTTAGTACTCCTTTTGTTTTATTTCATTCTAATCATTGTTTGCAACTTCTGGTCTCTGACCCTATCAGAATCATCTAGGGTGAAATTTACTTAGGTTGTGGTTAGTATTCTTCATGCACCTGCTCATACACCCACTCTGCACTGGGCAAAATGACTAGAAAAAAGAACACACCACAAAAGAAAAAATCAGAAACAGTACTCTCTCTTCCACAGAGTTACAGAATTTGGATTACAATTCGATGTCAGAAAGACAATTCAGAAGCACAATTATAAACCTACTGGTGGCTCTGGAAAAAAAGCATAAAAGATTCAAGAGACTTAATGAATGCAGAAGTTGGATCTACTAAGGCAAAAATGAAAAATCAATTAAATGAGATGCAATCCAAACTGGAGGTCCTAATGACGAGGGTTAATGAGGTGGAAGAAACAGTGAGTGACAAAGAAGACAAGTTGATGGCAAGGAAGGAAGATGAGGAAAAAAGAGAAAGACCATGGAAAAGGTTAAGGAAAATGATAACCTCAGAATTAAAATCTATGTATATTGGGGTTCCAGAGAGGGCCAAGAGGCACAGAGGGCCAGAAAGCATATTTGAACAAATCACAGCTGAGAAGGTCCCTAATTGGGGGAGAGAAACAGGCATTCAGATCCAGGAGATAAAGACGTCCCTGATAAAATCAATAAAAACTGATCAACACCTCGACATTTAATAGTGAAACTTGAAAAATCCAAACATAAAAAGAAGATCATCAAAGCAACAAGAGACAAGAAATCTCTATCTTTTATGGGGAAAAATACTAGATAAACGGGAGACCTCTCCACAGAGACCTGACAGGCCAGAAAGGGCTGGCAGGATCTATTCAGGATACTGAAGGAGAAAAACATGCAGCCAAGAATACTTGATCAAACAAGGCTCTCATTCATAATAGAAGGAGAGATAAAGAGCTTCCAAGAGAGGCAGAAACTGAAAGAATATGTGACCACCAAACCAGCTCTCCAAGTAATATTAAGGGGGACCCTGTAAAAGAAAGAGGAAGCCCAAAGAAATAATCCACAAAAACAGGGACTGAATAGGTATTATGATGACACTAAATTCATATCTTTCAATAGTAACCCAGAACATGAATGGGCTTAATGATTCCATCAAAAGGCGCAGGGTTTCAGACTGGATAAAACAGCAAGACCCATCTATTTCCTGTCTACAAGAGACTCATTTTAGACCTAAGGACACCTACAGCTTGAAAATGAAAGGTTGGAGAACCATTTACCATTCAAATAGTCCTCAAAGGAAAGCTGGGGTATCAATCCTCATATCAGATAAATTAAAGTTTATCCCAAAGGCTGTAGTAAGAGATGAAAAAGGACACCATATCATACTTAAAGGATCTATCCAACAAGAAGACCTAACAATCATGAATATTTATGCCCCTAATGTGGGAACTGCCAAGTATATCAATCAATTAATATTCAAAGTAAAGACATACTTAGATAATAATACACTTATACTGGGAGACTTCAACACGGTGCTTTCTGTAAATGACAGATATTCTAAGCACAATCTCTCCAAGTAACAAGAGCTTTAAATGATACACTAGACCAGATGGATTTCACAGACAGAACTTTACAGAACTTTACCTCCAAACGCAACTGAATACACATTCTTCTCAAGTGCACATGGAACTTTCTCCAGAATAGACCACATAATGTGTCACAAATCAGGTCTTAACCAATACCAAACATTGGGATTGTCCCCTGCATATTTTCAGACCATAATGTTTTGAAACGAGCTCAATCACAAGGAGTAATATGGAAGAAACTCAAACACGTGGAGGTTAAACAGCATTCTGCTGAAAGAAGAATGGGTCAACCAGGAAATTAGAGAAGAATTAAAAAGATTCATGGAAACTAATGAGAAAGAAGATACAACCATCCTAAATCTATGGGATAGAGCAAAAGCAGTCCCAAGGGGGAAATTCATGGCAATACAAGTATCTCTCAAAAAATGGAAAAAAAAACTCAAATATGCAGGCTGACCTTGATCCTAAAGGACCTGGAGAAAGAACAGCAAATAAAACCTACACCAAGCACAAAAGGGGAGTTAATAAAGATCCGAGCAGAACTCAATGCAATAGAGACCAGAAGATCTGTGGAACAGATCAACAAAACCAGGAGTTGGTTCTTTGAAAGAAGATAGAAAAACCATTAGCCAGCCTTATTAAAAACAAAAGAGAATAGACTCCAATTAATAAAAAGAGAAAAGACTCAAATTAATAAAATCACAATTGAAAAAGGAGAGATCACCACCAATATCAAGGAAATACAAACGATTTTAAAAACATATTATGAGTAGCTGTATGCCTACAAATTAGGCAATCTAAAGAAATGGACGCATTTCTGGAAAACCACAAAATACAAAAACTGGAACATGAAGAAATAAAAAGCCTGAACAGGCCAATAGCCAGGGATGAAATTGAAGCAGTCATCAAAAACCTCCCAAAACACAAAAGTCCAGGACCAGATAACTTCCCAGGGGGAATTCTATCAAACATTTAAAGAAGAAACCATACCTATTCTACTATAGCTATTGTGAAAGATATAGAAAGGGATAGAATACTTACAAACTCATTCTATGAGGCCAGCATCACCTTAATTCCAAATCCAGACAAAGACCCCATCAGAAAAGGAGCATTTTAGACCAAAACCCCTGATAAATACAGATGCAAAAATTCTCAACAAGATACTACCCAATAGGATCCATAGTCCATTAAGAAGATTATTCACCATGACCAAGTGAGATTTATCCCCGGGATGCAAGGCTGGTTCAACACTTGTAAAGCAATCAAATTGATAGATTATATCAGCAAGAGAAAAAACAAGAACCATATGATCCTCTCAATAGATGCAGAGAAAGCACTTGACAAAATACAGCATCCATTCCTGATCAAAACTCTTCAGAGTGTAGGGATGGAGGGGACATTCCTCAGAACCTTAAATCCATCTACAGGAACTGGAGAGTATTGTGCTGAAGTAAGTCAAACAGAGAAGGACAAACATTATATGGTTTCATCCATTCGGGGAATATGAAATATGGTGAAAGGGAATAGAGAGGAAAGGAGAGAAAATGAGTGAGAAATATCAGGGAGGGTGACAGAACATGAGAGACACCTAACTCTGGGAAACAAACAAGGGGTGGTGGAAAGGGGGGTGGGCGGGAAGATGAGGTGACTGCGTGGCGGGCATTGAGTGGGGCACTAGAGGTCATCTGGATGTTATGCTATATGTTGGCAAACCGAACTCCAATAAAAAATATACCAAAAAAATCCATCTACAAAAGCCCACAACAAATATTCTCAATGGGGAATCACTGAGAACCTTTCCCCTAAGATCAGGAACACAACAGGTATGTCCACTCTCACCACTGCTATTCAACATAGTACTGGAAGTCCTAGCCTCAGCGATCAGGCAACAAAAAGAAATAAAAGGCATTCAAATAGGCAAAGAAGAAGTCAAAGTCTCTCTCTTCACAGAAGACATGATACTGTAGGTAGAAAACCCAAAAGACTCCAGCCCAAGATTGCTAGAACTCATACAGCAATTTGGCAGCATGGCAGGATACAAAATCAATGCCCAGAAGTCACTGGCACTTCTATACACTAACAATGAGACTAAAGAAAGAGAAATTACGGAGTCAATCCCATTTACAGTTGCACCCAAAACCATAAGATACCTAGGAATAATCCTTTGGTTAGGAATACCCAACCAAAGAGGTAAAGGATCTATACCCTAAACTACAGAACACTTCTTTTTTTATTTCTTTTTGTTGGAGTTCAAATGGTCAACATATAGAGTAACACACAGTGCTCATCCCAACAAGTGCCCCCCTCAGTTCCCGTCACCCTGTTACCCCAACTCCCTACCCACCACCCTTTCCACCACCCCTAGTTCATTTCCCAGAGTTAGGGGTCTCTCATGTCCTGTCTCCTTTTCTGATATTTCCCACTCATTTTCTCTCCTTTCCCCTTTATTCTCTTTCATTGTTTTTATATTCCCCAAATGAATGAGACCATATAATGTTTGTCCTTTTCCGATTGACCTATTTCACTCAGCAAAATACCCTCCAGTTCCATCCATGTCGAAGCAAACGGTGGGTATTTGTTGTTTCTAATGGCTGAGGAATATTCCATTGCATACATAGACCACATCTTCTTTATCTGTTCATCTTTCAATGGACACTGAGGCTCCTTCCACAGTTTGGCTATTGTGGACATTGCTGCTAGAAACATCGGGGTGCAGGTGTCCTGGGGTTTCCCTGCATCAATTACAGAACAATTCTGAAAGAAATTGGAGGGAGGGGCATGATGGTGGAAGAGTAGGGTCCCCAAATCACCTGTCCCCACCAAATTACCTAGATAACCTTCAAATCATCCTGAAAATCTATGAAATCGACCTGAGATTTAAAGAGAGAACAGCTGGAATGCTACAGTGACAAGAGTTCGTGCTTCTATCAAGGTAAGAAGATGGGGAAAAAAGAAATAAAGAAACAAAAGGCATCCAAGGGGGAGGGGCCCGCGAGGAGCCGGGCTGAGGCCAGGGCGAGTGTCCCCAGGACAGGAGAGCCCCGTCCCGGAGAAGCAGGAGCTGCACCAACCTTCCCGGGCGGAAAGGGGCTCGCAGGGAGTTAGAGCAGGACCCAGGAGGGCGGGGATGCCCTCGGGCTCCCTGGGACACTAACAGACACCTGAGCCCCGGGGGAGTGCGCCGAGCTCCCTAAGGGCTGCAGCGCGCACGGCAGGGCCCCGGAGCAGCTTGGAGGGGCTCGGGCGCGGCTCTGCGGAGGGGGCTGCGGGGCGGGAGCGCGAATCCAACAGCGCAGGCCCCGGAGCACAGGGCTCCGGAGACACAGCCCAGGATCCGGCCTCCCCCCAGGACAGGCAGAGGCCGGGAGGGCCCAGGACAGCAAGGACGCTCCTGCCCCGAGCTGAGCAGATCAGCGGCCCCGCCCCGGAGCCTCCAGGCCCCTGCAGGCTGAGAGCTCTTTAGTTACTGCTGGAGCTGAATCCAGGGCTCCAGAGCTGGCCGCCAACATTGCGCTTGTTCCTCCAGGGGCCTCACAGGGAAAACAACCACCACTGAGCCCTGCACCGGGCAGGGGCTGAGCAGCTCCCCCAAGTGCTAACACCTGAAAATCAGCACAGCAGGCCCCTCCCCCAGAAGACCAGCTGGACGGACAAGTTCCAGGGGAAGTCAAGGGACTTAAAGTACACAGAAACAGAATATACTTCCCGTGTTTTTTTATTCTTTTTGATTTCTGTTTGCTTCCCCCACCGTTTTTTTCCTTTCTTTCTTTTTCTTTCTCTTTTTCTTCTCTTTCTTTTTCTTTCTTTCCTTTTTTCTTTTTTTCTTTTTCTCTTTTCTTTCCTTCTTTCTCTCATCTCTTTTTCTCCTTTTCCCAATACCATTTGTTTTTGGCTACTCTGCACTGAGCAAAATGACTAGAAGGAAAACCTCACCTCAAAAGAAAGAATCAGAACCAGTCCTCTCTCCCACAGAGTTACAAAATCCGGATTACAATTCAATGTCAGAAAGCCAATTCAGAAGCACTATTATACAGCTACTGGTGGCTCTAGAAAAAAGCATAAAGGACTCAAGAGACTTCATGACTGCAGAATTTAGATCCAATCAGGCAGAAATTAAAAATCAATTGAATGAGATGCAATCCAAACTAGAAGTCCTAACGACGAGGGTTAACGAGGTGGAAGAACGAGTGAGTGACATAGAAGACAAGTTATGGCAAAGAGGGAAACTGAGGAAAAAAGAGACAGACAATTAAAAGACCATGAAGACAGATTAAGGGAAATAAACGACAGGCTGAGGAAGAAAAACCTACATTTAATTGGGGTTCCCGAGGGCGCCGAAAGGGCCAGAGGGCCAGAATATGTATTTGAACAAATCCTAGCTGAAAACTTTCCTAATCTGGGAAGGGAAACAGGCATTCAGATCCAGGAAATAGAGAGATCCCCCCCTAAAATCAATAAAAACCGTTCAACACCTCGACATTTAATAGTGAAGCTTGCAAATTCCAAAGATAAAGAGAAGATCCTTAAAGCAGCAAGAGACAAGAAGTCCCTGACTTTTATGGGGAGGAATATTAGGGTAACAGCAGACCTCTCCACAGAGACCTGGCAGGCCAGAAAGGGCTGGCAGGATATATTCAGGGTCCTAAATGAGAAGAACATGCAACCAAGAATACTTTATCCAGCAAGGCTCTCATTCAAAATGGAAGGAGAGATAAAGAGCTTCCAAGACAGGCAGGAACTGAAAGAATATGTGACCTCCAAACCAGCTCTGCAAGAAATTTTAAGGGGGACTCTTAAAATTCCCCTTTAAGAAGAAGTTCAGTGGAACAATCCACAAAAACAAGGACTGAATAGATATCATGATGACACTAAACTCATATCTTTCAATAGTAACTCTGAACGTGAACGGGCTTAATGACCCCATCAAAAGGCGCAGGGTTTCAGACTGGATAAAAAAGCAGGACCCATCTATTTGCTGTCTACAAGAGACTCATTTTAGACAGAAGGACACCTACAACCTGAAAATAAAAGGTTGGAGAACCATTTACCATTCAAATGGTCCTCAAAAGAAAGCAGGGGTAGCCATCCTTATATCAGATAAACTAAAATTTACCCCGAAGACTGTAGTGAGAGATGAAGAGGGACACTATATCATACTTAAAGGATCTATCCAACAAGAGGACTTAACAATCCTCAATATATATGCCCCGAATGTGGGAGCTGCCAAATATTTAAACCAATTAATAACCAAAGTGAAGAAATACTTAGATAATAATACACTTATACTGGTGACTTCAATCTAGCTTTCTACCCTGATAGGTCTTCTAAGCACAACATCTCAAAGAAACAAGAGCTTTAAATGATACACTGGACCAGATGGATTTCACAGATATCTACAGAACTTTACATCCAAACGCAACTGAATACACATTCTTCTCAAGTGCACATGGAACTTTCTCCAGAATAGACCACATACTGGGTCACAAATCGGGTCTGAACCGATACCAAAAGATTGGGATCGTCCCCTGCATATTCTCAGACCATAACGCCTTGAAATTAGAACTCAATCACAAGAAGAAGTTTGGAAGGACCTCAAACACGTGGAGGTTAAGGACCATCCTGCTAAAAGATAAAAGGGTCAACCAGGAAATTAAGGAAGAATTAAAAAGATTCATGGAAACTAATGAGAATGAAGATACAACCGTTCAAAATCTTTGGGATGCAGCAAAAGCAGTCCTGAGGGGGAAATACATCGCAATACAAGCATTCATTCAAAAACTGGAAAGAACTCAAATACAAAAGCTAACCTTACACATAAAGGAGCTAGAGAAAAAACAGCAAATGGACCCTACGCCCAGCAGAAGAAGAGAGTTAATTAAAATTCGAGCAGAACTCAACGAAATTGAGACCAGAAGAACTGTGGAACAGATCAATAGAACCAGGAGTTGGTTCTTTGAAAGAATTAATAAGATAGATAAACCATTAGCCAACCTTATTAAAAAGAAGAGAGAGAAGACTCAAATTAATAAAATCATGAATGAGAAAGGAGAGATCACTACCAACACCAAGGAAATACAAACGATTTTAAAAACATATTATGAACAGCTATACGCCAATAAATTAGGCAATCTAGAAGAAATGGACGCATTCCTGGAAAGCCACAAACTACCAAAACTGGAACAGGAAGAAATAGAAAACCTGAACAGGCCAATAACCAGGGAGGAAATTGAAGCAGTCATCAAAAACCTCCCAAGACACAAAAGTCCAGGGCCAGATGGCTTCCCAGGGGAATTCTATCAAACGTTTAAAGAAGAAACCATACCTATTCTACTAAAGCTGTTTGGAAAGATAGAAAGAGATGGGTACTTCCAAATTCATTCTATGAGGCCAGCATCACCTTAATTCCAAAACCAGACAAAGACCCCACCAAAAAGGAGAATTACAGACCAATATCCCTGATGAACAGGGATGCAAAAAATCTCAACAAGATACTAACCAATAGGATCCAACAACACATTAAGAAAATTATTCACCATGACCAAGTAGGATTTATCCCCAGGACACAAGGCTGGTTCAACACTCGTAAAACAATCAATGTGATTCATCATATCAGCAAGAGAAAAACCAAGAACCATATGATCCTCTCATTAGATGCAGAGAAAGCATTTGACAAAATACAGCATCCATTCCTGATCAAAACTCTTCAGAGTGTAGGGATAGAGGGAACTTTCCTCGACATCTTAAAAGCCATCTACGAAAAGCCCACAGCAAATATCATTCTCAATGGGGAAGCACTGGGAGCCTTTCCCCTAAGATCAGGAACAAGACAGGGATGTCCACTCTCACCACTGCTATTCAACATAGTACTGGAAGTCCTAGCCTCAGCAATCAAACAACAAAAAGACATTAAAGGCATTCAAATTGGCAAAGAAGAAGTCAAACTCTCCCTCTTCGCCGATGACATGATACTCTACATAGAAAACCCAAAAGCCTCCACCCCAAGATTGCTAGAACTCATACAGCAATTTGGTAGCATGGCAGGATACAAAATCAATGCCCAGAAATCAATGGCATTTCTATACACGTAACAATGAGACTGAAGAAAGAGAAATTAAGGAGTCAATCCCATTTACAATTGCACCCAAAGCATAAGATACCTAGGAATAAACCTAACCAAAGAGGTAAAGGATCTATACCCTAAAAACTATAGAACACTTCTGAAAGAAATTGAGGAAGACACAAAGAGATGGAAAAATATTCCATGCTCATGGATTGGCAGAATTAATATTGTGAAAATGTCAATGTTACCCAGGGCAATTTACACGTTTAATGCAATCCCTATCAAAATACCATGGACTTTCTTCAGAGAGTTAGAACAAATTATTTTAAGATTTGTGTGGAATCAGAAAAGACCCCGAATAGCCAGGGGAATTTTAAAAAAGAAAACCATATCTGGGGGCATCACAATGCCAGATTTCAGGTTGTACTACAAAGCTGTGGTCATCAAGACAGTGTGGTACTGGCACAAAAACAGACACATAGATCAATGGAACAGAATAGAGAACCCAGAAGTGGACCCCGAACTTTATAGTCAACTAAAATTCGATAAAGGAGGAAAGACGATCCACTGGAAGAAAGACAGTCTCTTCAATAAATGGTGCTGGGAAAATTGGACAGCCACATGCAGAAGAATGAAACTAGACCACTCTCTTTGCACCATACACAAAGATAAACTCAAAATGGATGAAAGATCTAAATGTGAGACAAGATTCCATCAAAATCCTAGAGGAGAACACAGGCAACACCCTTTCTGAACTCGGCCACAGTAACTTCTTGCAAGATACATCCACGAAGGCAAAAGAAACAAAAGCAAAAATGAACTATTGGGACTTCATCAAGATAAGAAGCTTTTGCACAGCAAAGGATACAGTCAACAAAACTCAAAGACAACCTACAGAATGGGAGAAGATATTTGCAAATGACGTATCAGAAAGGGCTAGTTTCCAAGATCTATAAAGAATTTCTTAAGCTCGACACCAAAGAAACAATCCAATCATGAAGTGGGCAAAAGACATGAAGAGAAATCTCACAGAGGAAGACATAGACATGGCCAACATGCACATGAGAAAATGCTCTGCATCACTTGCCATCAGGGAAATACAAATCAAAACCACAATGAGATACCACCTCACACCAGTGAGAATGGGGAAAATTAACAAGGCAGGAAACAACAAATGTTGGAGAGGATGCGGAGAAAAGGGAACCCTCTTACACTGTTGGTGGGAATGTGAACTGGTGCAGCCACTCTGGAAAACTGTGTGGAGGTTCCTCAAAGAGTTAAAAATAGACCTGCCCTACGACCCAGCAATTGCACTGTTAGGGATTTACCCCAAAGATTCAGATGCAATGAAACGCCGGGACACCTGCACCCCGATGTTTCTAGCAGCCATGTCCACAATAGCCAAACTGTGGAAGGAGCCTCGGTGCCCATCGAAAGATGAATGGATAAAGAAGATGTGGTTTATGTATACAATGGAATATTCCTCAGCCATTAGAAACGACAAATACCCACCATTTGCTTCAACGTGGATGGAACTGGAGGGTATTATGCTGAGTGAAGTAAGTCAATCGGAGAAGGACAAACAGTGTATGTTCTCATTCATTTGGGGAATATAAATAATAGTGAAAGGGAATATAAGGGAAGGGAGAAGAAATGTGTGGGAAATATCAGAAAGGAAGACAGAACATAAAGACTCCTAACTCTGGGAAACGAACTAGGGGTGGTAGAAGGGGAGGAGGGCGGGGGGTGGGAGTGAATGTGTGACGGGCACTGGGGGTTATTCTGTATGTTGGTAAATTGAACACCAATAAAAAATAAATTTATTTTTAAACAAATAAAAGCACAACATATAAACAAAACTTGCCTTTATTTCATGCATATTTGAAACTGTGAGAACTGGCAAATATTTATAGCTTTTACATAGGACATGCACAATTTTATTGGTGTTTTACACTCACATGATAGAATTTGGGCATGGTTATATTATTATGGTATAGTCAGGGAGGGTAATAATTACTAATATTATACTTGGCATATATATCAGAACTTTTATCAGTCAAAGCAAAAAACGCTTCAGCTGTCACTGTTGGTGAGCAAAGAGTGAGAAGACAAAATAGTATAAAGTATTAGCAGTGTTATTGAACCAAAAATTCTTATGGGAAGGAAGATTAAATATATGGAGTAAGGAATGGACTTAGCACTATATAGAGAATTTTCAAGTTTTTAAAAATGGCATAGATTAAATATGCTCTCAGTAGCAATGTGCATTAGGAACTAGATGTTCATTTTTTAATCTCTCAAAAATAATGTCAAGGGAAACAAACTTTACCTAGTGTGGTTATTTGCTAGCTTTTTTTTTCCCTGTCTCTTTGGACACTGTCCCCTAAGCTTCCTTTTCAAATTCATTACTAATATCTATGATGTTTTATATTCCTTGGTGTTTTGTGTGTAGTCCTGTTCTGGCAATTTTGATTCACTGAATTATTCCCTGCGAGCCAGCAGCAAAGAGAATAGATAAAACATGTGGCTGATGCTACATTTTATTTGTGCAGAAACCATACCACGTTGTTTAAAACACCTTCTGATATTTTTTCTTCATATAATTGCTCCTTTCTCATGCTCTGTACACAAAGAAATATATTCCCTCTAGATAAAATGGAAATTTTAAGGAAAAAAACCTTAATATAGAAAGAAAAGGGGTTCACCGAGAGGAATTATGTCCAGAATATTGGTTTCCCTGCATTACAACAGTAGCAACTGCTCTTATGTTTTCTATTCCAGCCATTCTATTTGTTAGGATCCTGTATGAAAATTAGAGGTAAGTCAGAAATATAGGAGGCAATGGAGTCTCCCAAAACTTATCATTGTTTCATTGCTTATCAGCTCAATTTTTAATTAGATTAAATAGGGTATATTGAAGTTCTATTTTGCCACTGAATATAGATATATTTTATCTATTTTGTTTTTGTATATTTTGTTTTGTATATTTTGTTTTATTACATCATTTTTTTCATTCTCTGTTAAGTGAAAAGCAGGAAATTTCCATTTCTGTGCCTGTGTTTCTAACTGAATATAGGCTAGGTAGTACTTTCTTTTAGAGAATAGACTAACTGTAGGTAATTCCTGGCTACATTGAACACTTATTACTTATATGAATATATCTAAGGTACAAAACCAAACTGACTCCAGTGCTTCATTTGGGAATAAAGATAAAGTTCCATAGTTGTGTCATAAAGACTGAATGAGATAGAATATACAAATCTTTAGTATGTCATTGGGAAAAAAAATGCCTTTGCTTAATCACAGTAACCATGAATATTCTGCCCCAAATTGGAAATCAGTTCACACTAAAGGAAAATAGTAAGTGCTCTTCGGAAAGCATAGTAAGTGCCACATGGTTTATATAGCACTTTCATTTATACTATTTCAATTAATTCCCAAAATGCCCTTGAATTTCACATCCATGGTAAACAGAGAAGACTGATACTTAAGAAAATTAAGGACCATTCAAAGTCACAAATCTACTAAGTGGCCCATTTGTATTTTTAACCCGTATTTCTCTAACCACAGAGCCTATATACTTTCTGTGATAATAATCTACCTTAGATTGTCATAAATAATAAACTGATACTGTTTTGATAGCATCATCTTATATTCAGGTTATGTGCTTTACTTTTTTCCTTGATTACAGATGACTAAATAAAGAACTGAAACTTGGAGGGTAGGAATTGATAATTGCCATAAACTGCTAGAGATACAATCCTTCCAGCCACTCGGTGGGTTCTCTAGAGGAGTCTTTGCTTCACTCAGGAAAAGAGAAGCTGCTAAAGAAAACCTGTGTCATGGCCCAAAGTTCAGAAAGATTGAGGAGTTCCAAGTAAATTTAGAGTAATTATGAAGCCAAACTAGATTTTACCCACAATACTGAATTAAAAAAAAACTTTCCTTCCCTCTAATGTATTACCCTAAACCCTGAACAACTATTTAAAGTAAAAATGAGTGGGAAATATCAGAAAGGAAGACAGAACATGAGAGACCCCCAACTCTGGGAAACGAACTAGGGGTTGTGGAAGGGGAGGTCGGCGGGGAATGGAGGTGACTGGGTGACGGGCACTGAGGGGGGCACTTGATGGGATGAGCACTGGGTGTTATTCTATTTATTGGCAAATTGAACACCAATAAAAATATAAATTTAAAAAATAATAAAATAAAGTAGAAACAGTGAGGTGATCAATAAAGGACATGGCTTGGAAGATATGATGTGTAAAGTCCCCCTAACGATCTTTAATGAGGTTTAACTGAAGAAGAATGAAATTAGTAAACATAGAGTTGAAACGATTAGACTCTACTAAGAGGTCCATCCAGGGCATCCAAGACATTAACAACAACAGCAAAATGCACCAGAAATAAATGCAGTCAGTCTAAGGCTCTCATCTCAGTGTCTTAAAAGAACATCCTTTGGTGCTTCAAACTTAATGTATCCTTTTATACAGAGTCCCTTTCTCATCTTGGGCATCCAGAAGTCATCAGTATCTAGTTTATCTGAACCATCGTTGTTAATACTAACCTGATGGTAACAATTTTAAAGGGGCATGACATGGGATAATTTCAGAAGGAAACCTTGAAGGTACTTTGTGGCCATCTTATTTGACAAATATGAACTATTATTGCTAGTTGTCATTTTGAATAGTTCAAAGGGTCTGTCTCAGGAGTTCTTAGAAGGAGTTCTTGATTTTGATGAAATGATTGGAAGATAATTTAAGTTTAACCTAAACCATGTTCTTCCAGGGGGAAATATGGATCTACATTCATAAATAAAAAGATGAGCTAAATGTTAGAGATACCTTTCATACTCTGCATGAATACTTCCTTGGATGGCTTCAGGCTTGAGGAATCGTATGCACCTAATTAAACATTGAGTTTTTTTTCTCCTCAGAGACTGCTGAATGAATGAATGAATGAATGAATAACACACACCAGGTTTAGTTGTTGTTGGTAAATGAATACAGTCCATTGATTGTCAGTACATCCATTGATTGTCTTTACATAAATAGGATAGTATACTTCTTCTGAGTCAGTGATATTGCATCATCTCTTGGTAGACTCTTTAAGCCAATTTTTGCTGACCCCTGAAACTTAGACTTTAAGTACTCCTTTTCAGTGATGCTCACATGAACTTTCTATATATATTAATACCTTTCTTCACAGCTTTTCATTCATTCCCTCAAAGGTTTAAACAGTGTCAGTCAAGTTATTATTTTTCAGAAGCTATTAATATTGATTGGAAAGTTAAGAGAAATAAAGAATATGCAAAAAAGTTGAAATAAGGTTAAAAATGCAGTGCATTGACACATTATTACCTATGGAAGAGTAATAATATACCTTTGTTTTAAAAAAAAAGTTTTATTTAAATTCCTGCTTGTTAACACAGTATTAGTTTCAGTTGTACAACATAGTGGCTCAACACTTGGATACAATGCCTGATACTCATCACAGATGCCCTCCTTCATTCCCATCTCCTGTTTTCCCCATCCCCCCTCACCTTCCTCAGGTTTTTATTAGTTTATTCTCTATAGTATGTTTCTTGGTTTGCTTCTCTCATTCCCCCTACCCTTTGCCAGTTTGTTTGGTTTCTTAAAATCCACATGAATGCAATTGTATGCTATTTGTCTTTCTCTGACTGACTTATTTCAGTTAGCATAATTATTTTTAGGTTGTAAATGGCATCGTTTCATCCTTTCTGATAATGGAGTGATAATATACCTTTTTAAACCAGGTTCTCCAAAGCCAGTAGAAGCCAGGAAATTTAATGCAGAAATTTCAATTTTGGGATTGAAATCAAATATTGTTTATTTTATAAGAATGCATTTTGAAGCTCCTAGATGTTATGAAGAACCAGTACTTCCTAGGAAAAGCAAACCCTGATAAAGGAAGAGTATTGTTTTGAGCAGAAGTAAAGTTAATTAAAAGAATGAAATATAAGGAATTTAATGAAACTTAAATTTAATGAAATTTAATAGACACAACCTAGGAGCTGTGCAGCTAGGAATTCAGCATTCCATAGAGAATTTTGCCTGATTGGCATTTGTGATGCAACTACAAACTCAACATCACTTCAATAAATAAAGAAAAGTGTTTCTTTTAAGACTCCTATGACTTCCAGGCACAGGACTGTGTTGCAATGCCTTTAAAGATCACAATCTGCTGTCACTTGCACACATACACAATGTAGTAGAGTAGTTCCCAGGGGATTTCAGCACAGATGTATGATGGGCTGGGAAAAATCCATCGAAGATTCATAAAATTTTCCCTCTACATAAAATGACACACCAATTCAGCCAGATTCTGGCTCTACACTTAGACCTTTGTTAATTAACTCTTTGAGTTTATTCCTTGTGTTTTCTTCTAGAAGTCTGGCAGGAGAACCACAAATAAGCAACTGAAAAATGAGAAACCACACAGAACTAACAGACTTTATCCTCCTGGGATTGTCAGATGACCCACAGCTTCAGGAGGTGATCTTTGTCTTTCTGCTCATCACCTACATTCTCAGCATCACTGGGAACCTGACCATTATCACCCTCACCCTGCTGGATTCCCACCTCCAGACCCCCATGTATTTCTTCCTCAGAAACTTCTCCTTACTCGAGATTTCATTCACAACTGTGAGCATACCCAAGTTCCTGGGCACCCTGATTACAGGAGATAAAACTGTTTCCTTTAATGATTGTATGACTCAGTTATTTTTTTTTTCATTCTGTTGGGAGTCACTGAATTTTATCTGCTGGCTGCCATGTCCTATGACCGATACATTGCCATCTGCAAACCTCTGCATTACATGACCATCATGAATCCCAGAGTATGCATACTCCTTGTCTTTGCTTCTTGGTCGGCTTCATTCTTAATCATATTCCCAGCACTCATGCTGTTAATACAGCTTGATTATTGCAAGTCCAATGTTATAGACCATTTTACCTGTGACTATTTCCCTTTACTACATCTTTCTTGTTCAGACACTAGATTCTTAGAGATAGTGGGTTTTTCCTGTGCTGTGTTTACATTAATGTTCACATTGGTGATAATAATTCTGTCCTACATATATATCCTTAGAACAATTTTGAGGATTCGTTCTACTAGTCAGAGGACAAAGGCCTTTTCCACCTGTTCTTCCCACATGATTGTCATCTCCATCTCCTATGGCAGCTGCATTTTCATGTATATTAACCCAGCAGCAAAAGACAGAGTGTCTCTGAGCAAGGGAGTTGCTGTGCTAAACACCTCGGTAGCCCCCATGCTGAACCCCTTTATTTACAGCCTAAGGAACCAGCAAGTCAAGCGAGCCTTACTGGACAGGGCAAGGAAGATTGTATTTTTCTTAAGCAAATGAAAAAATAAAAGTGCTGTCATAAATTAGAGGCATAATGAAGAACAAGTAAACAAAAAACAGAGTTCTCAAAGTCTAACAATGTCCATGTAGCCTCACTAGAGTTCTATTTCATTGCTTATATTTCTATTGCTAGCAGTTTGCTGAGGACATTTGAATTCATAGATATTTTTTTTTCCATTTAAATTTCAATCCCGGGGAGGGGCAAGATGGCGGAAGAGCAGGGTCCCCAAATCACCTGTCCCCACCAAATTACCTAGATAACCTTCAAACCATCCTGAAAATTTACGAATTCGGCCTGAGATGTAAAGAGAGACCAGCTGGAATGCTGCAGTGAGAAGAGTTCGCGCTTCTATCAAGGTAGGAAGACGGGGAAAAAGAAATAAAGGAACAAAAGGCCTCCGAGGGGGAGGGGCCCCGCGAGGAGCCGGGCTGAGGCCGGGGCGAGTGTCCCCAGGACAGGAGAGCCCCGTCCCCTCCCGGAGGAGCAGGAGCTGCACCAACCTTCCCGGGCGGGCGGAAAGGGGCTCGCAGGGAGTTGGAGCAGGACCCAGGAGGGCGGGGATGCCCTCGGGCTCCCGGGGACACTAACAGACACCTGCGAGCGCAGGAGAGTGCGCCGAGCTCCCTAAGGGCTGCAGCACGCACGGAGGGACCGACCGGAGCAGCTCGGAGGGGCTCGGGCGGCGGCTCCGCGGAGGGGGCTGCGGGGCGGGAGCGCGAATCCAACAGCGCAGGCCCCGGAGCACAGGGCGCCGGGACACAGCCCAGGATCCGGCCTCCCCCGGGACAGGCAGAGGCCGGGAGGGCCCAGGACAGCAAGGACGCTCCTGCCCCGAGCTGAGCAGATCAGCGGCCCCGCCCCGGAGCCTCCAGGCCCTGCAGACGGAGAACCGAGAGCCCCGAGCCCGTAGTTCCTGCGGAGGCTGAATCCAGGCTTCCAGAGCTGCCATAGCAACTGCTGCTGTTCCTCCTGGGGCCCCACGGGGTAAACAACCCCCGCTGAGCCCTGCACCAGGCAGGGGCAGAGCAGCTCCCCCAAGTGCTAACACCTGAAAATCAGCACAGCAGGCCCCTCCCCCAGAAGACCAGCTGGACGGACCAGTGATACTCCCCCGTGTTCCAATACAACTTGTTTTTGGCCACTCTGCACTGAGCAAAATGACTAGAAGGAAAACCTCACCTCAAAAGAAAGAATCAGAAACAGCCCTCACTCCCACAGAGTTACAAAATCTGGATTACACTTCAATGTCAGAAAGCCAATTCAGAAGCACTATTCTACAGCTACTGGTGGCTCTAGAAAAAAGCATTAAGGACTCACGAGACTTCATGACTGCAGAATTTAGATCCAATCAGGCAGAAATTAAAAATCAATTGAATGAGATGCAATCCAAACTAGAAGTCCTAACGACGAGGGTTAACGAGGTGGAAGAACGAGTGAGTGACATAGAAGACAAGTTAATGGCAAAGAGGGAAACTGAGGAAAAAAGAGACAATCAATTAAGGGACCACGAAGACAGATTAAGGCAAATAAATGACAGTCTGAGGAAGAAAAACCTACGTTTAATTGGGGTTCCCGAGGGCGCCGAAAGGGACAGAGGGCCAGAATATGTATTTGAACAAATCCTAGCTGAAAACTTTCCCAATCTGGGAAGGGAAACAGGCATTCAGATCCAGGAAATAGAGAGATCCCCCCCTAAAATCAATAAAAACCGTTCAACACCTCGACATCTAATAGTGAAGCTTGCAAATTCCAAAGATAAAGAGAAGATCCTTAAAGCAGCAAGAGACAAGAAGTCCCTGACTTTCATGGGGAGGAATATTAGGGTAACAGCAGACCTCTCCACAGAGACATGGCAGGCCAGAAAGGGCTGGCAGGATATATTCAGGGTCCTAAATGAGAAGAACATGCAACCAAGAATACTTTATCCAGCAAGGCTCTCATTCAAAATGGAAGGAGAGATAAAGAGCCTCCAAGACAGGCAGGAACTGAAAGAATATGTGACCTCCAAACCAGCTCTGCAAGAAATTTTAAGGGGGACTCTTAAAACTCCCCTTTAAGAAGAAGTTCAAGTAACTCTGAACGTGAATGGACTTAATGACCCCATCAAAAGGCGCAGAGTATCAGACTGGATAAAAAAACAGGACCCATCTATTTGCTTTCTACAAGAGACTCATTTTAGACAGAAGGACACCTACAACCTGAAAATAAAAGGTTGGAGAACCATTTACCATTCAAATGGTTCTCAAAATATACCCTAAAAACTACAGAACACTTCTGAAAGAAATTGAGGAAGACACAAAGAGATGGAAAAATATTCCATGCTCATGGATTGGCAGAATTAATATTGTGAAAATGTCAATGTTACCCAGGGCAATTTACACGTATAATGCAATCCCTATCAAAATACCATGGACTTTCTTCAGAGACTTAGAACAAATTATTTTAAGATTTGTGTGGAATCAGAAAAGACCCCAAACAGCCAGGGGAATTTTAAAAAAAGAAAACCATATCTGGGGGCATCACAATGCCAGATTTCAGGTTGTACTACAAAGCTGTGTTCATCAAGACAGTGTGGTACTGGCACAAAAACAGACACATAGATCAATGGAACAGAACAGAGAACCCAGAAGTGGACCCTGAACTTTATGCTCAACTAATATACGATAAAGGAGGAAAGACGATCCACTGGAAGAAAGACAGTCTCTTCAATAAATGGTGCTGGGAAAATTGGACATCCACATGCAGAAGAATGAAACTGGACCACTCTCTTGCACCATACACAAAGATAAAAATAGATGAAAGATCTAAATGTGAGACAAGATTCCATCAAAATCCCAGAGGAGAACTCAGGCAACACCCTTTTTGAACTTGGCCACAGTAACCGGAGAAGGACAAACAGTGTATGTTCTCATTCATTTGGGGAATATGAATAATAGCGAAAGGGAATATAAGGGAAGGGAGAAGAAATGTGTGAGAAATATCAGAAAGGGAGACAGAACATAAAGACTTCTAACTCTGGGAAATGAACTAGGGGTGGTGGAGGGGGAGGAGGGTGGGGGGTGGGGGTGAATGGGTGATGGGCACTGAGGGGTACACTTGACGGGATGAGCACTGGGTGTTATTCTGTATGTTGGTAAATTGAACACCAATAAAAATTAATTTATAAAAAAAATAAAAAAAAAATAAAAAAAATAAAAAAAATAAATTTCAATCCCTTTTCATTGCACTTCCCTTCCTTTAAACTAGTCTTTCCACTCTATAACTATGAGGTTGGCCTCATTTCCCTCTTCTAAATATCTTGAAATTCCACTTTTTTCACAGTAATGCTTAGAAAATCAAAGAAAGACAAAAACACCACAAGATCAATGGGTTAAAACTGTTTTTATAATTTCACCAGGAAACACTCTTTCATGGAATTCAGAAAATATTGTCATGTTTAACATTATTATTTATTTACCATACAAAGACTATAAATATAACTTAGTCTTACTGGAGTATTACAGACACTATCTTCTCCATATAAGAGCACACTTAGTAACCGTGTAAAAAATGTGTAACTAAAAAAAAATTATGTAATTACTTTTTTTGAGAAATCTCAAAATATTTCTTAGGTACCAAATTTAAAATTTTACTGTGCCATATAATTTCTCAGCTTAAACTTGAAGTAGTCCCTACTTCTTGAAACCCCATAATTACCACATACTCCATACCAGTTCTTTAAAAAAGCCTGAGAAGAACATGCAACCAAGAATACTTTATCCAGCAAGGCTCTCATTCAAAGTGGAAGGAGACATAAAGAGCTTCCAAGACAGGCAGGAACTGAAAGAATATGTGACCTCCAAACCAGCTCTGCAAGAAATTTTAAGGGGGAATCTTAAAACTCCCCTTTAAGAAGAAGTTCAGTGGAACAATCCACAAAAACAAGGACTAAATAGATATCATGATGACACTAAACTCATATCTGTCAATAGTAACTCTGAACGTGAATGGGCTTAATGACCCCATCAAAAGGCGCAGGGTTTCAGACTGGATAAAAAAGCAGGACCCATCTATTTGCTGTCTACAAGACACTCATTTTAGACAGAAGGACACCTACAACCTGAAAATAAAAGGTTGGAGAACCATTTACCACTCAAATGGTTCTCAAAATATACCCTAAAAACTATAGAACACTTCTGAAAGAAATTGAGGAAGACACAAAGAGATGGAAAAATATTCCATGCTCATGGATTGGCAGAATTAATATTGTGAAAATGTCAATGTTACCCAGGGCAACTTACACGTTTAATGCAATCCCTATCAAAATACCATGGACTTTCTTCAGAGACTTAGAACAAATTATTTTAAGATTTGTGTGGAATCAGAAAAGACCCCAAACAGCCAGGGGAATTTTAAAAAAGAAAACCATATCTGGGGGCATCACAATGCCAGATTTCAGGTTGTACTACAAAGCTGTGTTCATCAAGACAGTGTGGTACTGGCACAAAAACGGACATATAGATCAATGGAACAGAACAGAGAACCCAGAAGTGGACCCTGAACTTTATGGTCAACTAATATACGATAAAGGAGGAAAGACGATCCACTGGAAGAAAGACACTCTCTTCAATAAATGGTGCTGGGAAAATTGGACATCCACATGCAGAAGAATGAAACTGGACCACTTTCTTGCACCATACACAAAGATAAACTCAAAATAGATGAAAGATCTAAATGTGAGACAAGATTCCATCAAAATCCCAGAGAACTCAGGCAACACCCTTTTTGAACTTGGCCACAGTAACCGGAGAAGGACAAACAGTGTATGTTCTCATTCATTTGGGGAATATGAATAATAGTGAAAGGGAATATAAGGGAAGGGAGAAGAAATGTGTGGGAGATATCAGAAAGGGACACAGAACATAAAGACTTCTAACTCTGGGAAATGAACTAGGGGTGGTGGAAGGGGAGGAGGGCGGGGGGTGGGGGTGAATGGGTGACGGGCACGGAGGAGGACACTTGACGGGATGAGCACTGGGTGTTATTCTGTATGTTGGTAAATTGAACACCAATAAAAATTAATTTATATATATATAAAAAAAGATATTTCAAATGAAGTGCAGTGCTTTGTGAGATAGAAACTCATCTGCTTTTCCTGTAAGTAACTCCATAAAGATTGCATTGCCCACAATGCTATAATTTACAGTCATATAGGATCACATGAGCCTCATAGTACAGTATGCTTATCAATATAATTAGAAGTTTTTGCAATATGCTGGAATTTCATCTTTCTTGACCATATTAATGGACTATGAGTATTTTTCTAGTGAAAGGAATACCTTGTTCATTATTGCATATGAAAGGCTTATTGTAGTGTAGCCATTAACTAAAATATTTGTTAAATTAGTCAACAAAGGATGGAGGTCTCAAAATGCTTATTCCTATCTAAACTATTTTTATCTCTTGCCTTGAATAATTATAATTATTCTGTCCTGATGTTTTGTTTAAGTAAGTTTCTATGCCTGGGTTTTCTAAACTTTTTTTATTTTTATTTATTTATGATAGTCACACAGGGAGAGAGAGAGAGAGGCAGAGACACAGGCAGAGGGAGAAGCAGGCTCCATGCACCGGGAGCCCGACGTGGGACTCGATCCCCGGTCTCCAGGATCGCGCCCTGGGCCACAGGCAGGCGCCAAACCGCTGCGCCACCCGCCTGGGTTTTCTAGAACCCCTTCTTTTTCAGAATCATAGACAAAAATCTCTATAACCCTTATAACAATAGCAGCACCTTTAAACTCCTTACTCAACAGAAGGAACCTCTCTTTTCTATTTAGATCTACCTCCCAGCATCTCCGCTGCGGACATATATGGGGAAAAATCCTATATTTTAATCATTAAGGTACCAGATAGAACCCTATGATTAGAGTCCCATAGATATCACATTTTCAATGTTTTCTTAATTTGAGATGTTTTCATATAGACAATAGTGAAATATCACAATGGTACTCAACAATGCCATTTACTTGGCACATATCAATGGCTTCCTTGAGACAGATCCTTTCAAGTCTCAATAACAACTCATGTACTCCATCTTTCACTTTATATAATCCCCAGAAACACAGTTCCATTTGTGTGACCTTGGAAAAATTAGCTAAACTCTCCAAGAGTCAGCTTCCTAATATAAAAATTAGGGAGGATAAGGAATTTCTTCAGAGAGTAGTTGTAAATATTGATTTATACAAGGCTTGCAAAAGACTTACAAATATGCCTAGTACCCTACAAATGCTTAATAAATTGAAACTATTACTATGATCCTAAATAATATCAGCTTTAATTGAATGTCATACAGCCAGCGACATGCAGTTTACTCAAAAACAATTTGGCTTTATGTATCACAACATTATCTTTAGGACAAATGTCCTTGTATAGTACATTATGTGGTACTCCCTCAACCATAAATTGGGGATGACAATAATGATTATTTCTTTTTTACACATCACTACTCTAAAAATATTTTATTATGGACTTACACATTTTGCATGTACCAAATTCCATCAATTATGTGTATCTATATATGAAGACTGCAAAGACTACATTTTCCATTGTCCATAAAGTTAGAATTATACATGTTAATTTTAGTTCTGCCAACCAGATGCATTCATAAAAGATACAAACTTTAAACATTGCTATAGTTAAGCATCTACATTGGTGGGTAAATCACAGCAGATTCCAATGACCATAAATTTTGTAACAATAGCCCTAGATTCCTGAGGATCAGCTCTCATGAGGACTCAATTTTGTAAAGCAGCTTTGAGATCACTCCAGGAAGCTCTTCCTAAAATCTGCCTTTAACTCTCTTGATAATTCCTTAATTTGTACATTACATTAAATTGATTTACATTTAACTAGCTAGAATAAATTCTGTTCTCTACAACTGCAGTTGTATATATATACAAAGCCTATCCGGGTAACAGCTCTCAAAGAAATAAGAATTTTGAGCCAATTTATTAACCTGGCTTGATTTGAAGTCAGCAACAATTCCATTAGACACTGAAACACTGGTAGTCCACATGGACACATTAACAATGCAGAGATCACCAAGAATAAATGCCTACTAAAAGCAAAGTTGAATAAAGTTGAATACTGAATACAAGGCTTATGTAGGAGCTGGCTGCTTCTAAATGCCTTAGACAGTTTAAAGAACAAAATGTAATTTTGCTTCAATCTTCTCATTGATGAAGGATAGTTGGAAGAAAAGCAGGCATGGACAAGGGACCCTAGGAGAAAACCACCCTTAAAAGGATTCTACACCTCCCTGGAAAGAGTGCTTCACTCTTTCCCATGTGATAGGTAGATAACCACTACCTGATTGGATGACAAGCTCATGGAGGGTTAATTATATTGAATCAGCTCATCAACAAACCCATAAAAACCCCTAGACTTAGAGACTCTGATAGTAACCCTCTCAGGTCCCCTCCCTCTTTGGGAGCTTTGTACTATCACTCAATAAATTCTGCTTTGCTGCCCACCACTCTATCTGGTCTACCTCTTCATTCTTCTAAGTGGTATGACCAAGAACCATTGGCACTGGTAGAGAAGAAGTCCTACCTAGCATCATAAATGAAGAGATGACATCGCCAATATTAAATCCTGATCCTGCAAATATTAAATCCTGTTCCTTAAATATCCAGTTGATTTAATTCACAACCTCTTCACATGTCTTATGTTAATGTTAGAACACTGACTGGGAAAAATGGGAACTGATCATTGGAAGGAAGGCATCTCTGTGGATTCAGATGATTCTGAGTACCTGAACATGAAAGCACCATCTAGATTCCCTTGGCAGCAGAAGGACCATCTTGTTCTGCTTCATGAAGCTGACCATGTATCATTTAGAACCTCTGTAATTATCTCACCTCAGGTAGTTAAGTTTAAATTTGTCCTTTGTATACATTCACCATTCTTAGCCTGGTTCTGACCTGTATGTATCAGAATCTAGCATTACGAGGAGATGGTAAGCAAGTACAAACTCAGAAAAAGACATAATTACATTTAAAAATTTTACCTGTTTTTAATGATGTTTTCCTTTCAAAAATTTTTTAAATCTAATTAGTTAATATACTGCAATACTGGTTTCAGGAGTAGAATTCAGTGATTCATTACTTACATATGACACCCACTGCTCCTCATAACAAGTGCCCTCCTAAAACCCATTACCCATCTATATCATCTCCCACCCTAATCCTCCCATTAACCCTAAGTTTCTTCTCTGTCACTTATGGTTTGTCTCCCTTTCTCTTTTATCTTTCTCCCCTCTCCCATATGTTCTTCGGTTTGTTACTTTTAATTAATTAATTTATTTATATATTTATTTTAATAAATTTAATTTTATTGGTGTTCAATTTGCCAGCATATAGGATAACACCCAGTGCTCATCCCATCCAGTGCCCACTTCAGTGCCCGCCACCGAGTCACCCCCAACCCCCCACCTTCCCTTCCACCACCCCTAGTACGTTTCCCAGAGTTAGGAATCTCTCAAGTTCTGTCTCCCTTTCTGATATTTCCCACTCATTATTCTCCTTTCCCCTTTATTCCAGTTCACTATTATTTATATTCCCCAAATGAATGAGACCATATAATGTTTGTCCTCCGATTGACTTATTTCACTCAGCATAATACTCTGGTTTCTCTTCAGATTGAATAAATTTTTGCCTTTCTGTTTTTTTTTCCTTTTTTTTTCATGGAGAAATTACTTGGCTTTATTTCATTTTATTTTTCTTTTTTTATTTTTGTAATAATAAATTTATTATTATTGGTGTTCAATTTTTTTATAATAAATTTATTTTTTATTGTCGTTCAATATACCAACATACAGAATACCACCCAGTGCTCATCCCATCAAGTGCCCCCATCAGTGCCCGTCACCCATTCACCCCCGCGCCCTGCCCTCCTCCCCTTCTACCACCCCTAGTTTGTTTACCAGAGTTAGGAGTCTTTATGTTCTATCTCCCTTTCTGATATTTCCCACACATTTCTTCTCCCTTCCCTTATATTCCCTTTCATTATTATTCATATTCCCCAAATGAAGGAGAACATACACTGTTTGTCCTTCTCTGATTGAATCACTTCACTCAGCATAATGCCCTCCAGTTCCATCCGCATTGAAGCAAATGGTGGGTATTTGTCGTTTCTAATGACTGAGGAATATTCCATTGTATACATAAACCACATCTTCTTTATCCATTTCTCTTTCGATGGACACCGAGGCTCCTTCCACAGTTTGTTTGGCTATTGCGGACATGGCTGCTATAAACATCGGGGTGCAGGTGTCCCAACGTTTCATTGCATCTGTATCTTTGGGGTAAATCCCTAACAGTGCAATTGCTGGATCGCAGGGCAGGTCTATTTTTAACTCTTAGAGGAACCTCCACACAGTTTTCCAGAGTGGCTGCACCAGTTCACATTCCCACCGACAGTGTAAGAGGGTTCCCTTTTCTCCCCACCCTCTCCACCATTTGTGGTTTCCTGCCTTGTTAATTTTCCCCATTCTCACTGGTGTGAGGTCGTATCTCATTGTGGTTTTGATTTGTATTTCCCTGATGGCAAGTGATGCAGAGCATTTTCTCGTGTGTGTTGGCCATGTCTATGTCTTCCTCTGTGAGATTTCTCTTCATGTCTTTTGCCCACTTCATGATTGGATTGTTTGTTTCTTTGGTGTTGAATTTAATAAGTTCTTTCTAGATCTTGGAAACTAGCCCTTTATCTGATACGTCATTTACAAATACCCTCTCCCATTCTGTAGGTTGTCTTTTAGTTTTGTTGACTGTATCCTTTACTGTGCAAAAGCTTCTTATCTTGATGAAGTCCCAATAGTTCAATTTTCTTTTGTTTCTTTGCCTTCGTGGATGTATCTTGCAAGAAGTTACTATGGCCGAGTTCGAAATGGGGTTGCCTGTGTTCTCCTCTAGGATTTTGATGGAATCTTGTCTCACATTTAGATCTTTCATCCATTTTGAGTTTATCTTGTGTAGGTGTATCTTTGTGTATGGTGCAAGAGAGTGGTCTAGTTTCATTCTTCTGCATGTGGATGTCCAATTTTCCCAGCACCATCTATTGAAGAGACTGTCTTTTTTCCAGTGGATAGTCTTTCCTCCTTTATCGAATATTAGTTGACCATAAAGTTGAGGGTCCGCTTCTGGGTTCTCTATTCTGTTCCATTGATCTCTGTGTCTGTTTTTGTGCCAGTACCACACTGTCTTGATGACCACAGCTTTGTAGTGCAACCTGAAGTCTGGCATTGTGATGCCCCCAGCTATGGTTTTCTTTTATAAAATTCCCCTGGCTATTCGGGGTCTTTTCTGATTCCACACAAATCTTAAAATAAATTGTTCTAACTCTCTGAAGAAAGTCCATGTATTTTGCTAGGGATTGCATTAAACGTGTAAATTGCCCTGGGTAACATTGACATTTTCACAATATTAATTCTGAAAAAAAAAACAATATTAATTCTGCCAATCCATGAGCATGTAATATTTTTCCATCTCTTTGTGTCTTCCTCAATTTCTTTCAGAAGTGTTCTGTAGTTTATATAGTATAGATCCTTTACGTCTTTGGTGAGGTTTATTTCTAGGTATCTTATGCTTTTGGGTGGAATTGTAAATGGGATTGACTCCTTAATTTCTCTTTCTTCAGTCTCATTGTTAGTGTATAGAAATGCCACTGACTTCTGGGCATTGATTTTGTATCCTGCCACACTGCCAAATTGCTGTATGAGTTCTAGCAATATTGGGGTGGAATCTTTTGAGTTTTCTATGTACAGTATCATGTTATCTGTGAAGAGGGAGAATTTGGCTTCTTCTTTGCCAATTTAAATGCCTTTATTTCATTTTGTTGACTGATTGCTGAGGCTAGGACTTTTAATAATATGTTTAATACCAGTAGTGAAAGTGGACATCCTTGTCATGTTCCTGATCTTAGGGGAAAGGCTCCCAGTGCTTCCCCATTGAGAATGATATTTGCTGTGGGTTTTTTGTAGATGGCTTTTAAGATGCTGAGGAATGTTGCCTCTTTCCCTACACTCTCAAGAGTTTGGATCAGGAAGGGATTCTGCATTTTCTCAAATACTTTCTCTCCATCTATTGAGAGGATACTATGGTTCTTGTTTTTTCTTTTGAGGATATAATCAATCACATTGATTTCTTTTTTTTTTTTTTTTTTTTTTTTTTTTTTTATAAATTAATTTTTATTGGTGTTCAATTTACCAACATACAGAATAACACCCAGTGCTCATCCCGTCAAGTGTACCCCTCAGTGCCCGTCACCCATTCACCCCCACCCCCCACCCTCCTCCCCCTCCACCACCCCTAGTTCATTTCCCAGAGTTAGAAGTCTTTATGTTCTGTCTCCCTTTCTGATATTTCTCACACATTTCTTCTCCCTTCCCTTATATTCCCTTTCACTATTATTCATATTCCCCAAATGAATGAGAACATACACTGTTTGTCCTTCTCCGGTTACTGTGGCCAAGTTCAAAAAGGGTGTTGCCTGAGTTCTCCTCTGGGATTTTGATGGAATCTTGTCTCACATTTAGATCTTTCATCCATTTTGAGTTTATCTTTGTGTATGGTGCATGAGAGTGGTCCAGTTTCATTCTTCTGCATGTGGATGTCCAATTTTCCCAGCACCATTTATTAAAGAGACTGTCTTTCTTCTAGTGGATCGTCTTTCCACCTTTATTGTATATTAGTTGAGCATAAAGTTCAGGGTCCACTTCTGGGTTCTCTGTTCTGTTTCATTGATCTGTATGTCTGTTTTTGTGCCAGTACCACACTGTCTTGATGAACACAGCTTTGTAGTACAACCTGAAATCTGGCATTGTGATGCCCCCGGATATGGTTTTCTTTTTTTTAAAATTCCCCTGGCTGTTTGGGGTCTTTTCTGATTCCACACAAATCTTAAAATAATTTGTTCTAAGTCTCTGAAGAAAGTCCATGGTATTTTGATAGGGATTGCATTATACGTGTAAATTGCCCTGGGTAACATTGACATTTTCACAATATTAATTCTGCCAATCCATGAGCATGGAATATTTTTCCATCTCTTTGTGTCTTCCTCAATTTCTTTCAGAAGTGTTCTGTAGTTTTTAGGGTATATTTTGAGAACCATTTGAATGGTAAATGGTTCTCCAACCTTTTATTTTCAGGTTGTAGGTGTCCTACAAGTGTTGAACCAGCCTTGCATCCCGGGGATAATTCCCACGTGGTCAGGGTGAATAATCTTATTAATGTATTGTTGGATCCTATTGGTTAGTATCTTGTTGAGATTTTTTGCATCCATGTTCATCAGGGATATTGGTCTGTAATTCTCCTTTTTGGTGGGGTCTTTGTCTGGTTTTGCAACTAAGGTGATGTTGGCCTCATAGAACAAATTTGGAAGTACTCCATCTCTTTCTATCTTTCCAAACAGCTTTAGTAGAATAAGTATGGTTTCTTCTTTAAACGCTTGATAGAATTCCCCTGGGAAGCCATCTGGCCCTGGACTTTTGTGTCTTGGGAGGTTTTTGATGACTGTTTCAACTTCTTCTCTGGTTATTGGCCCACTCAGGGTTTCTATTTCTTCCTGTTCCAGTTGTGGTAGTTTGCAGCTTTCCAGAAATGCGTCCATTTCTTCTAGATTGCCTAATTTATTGGAGTATAGCTGTTCATAATATGTTTTTAAAATCGTTTGTATTTCCTTGGTGTTGGTAGTGATCTCTCCTTTCTCATTCATGATTTTATTAATTTGAGTGTTTTTTCTCTTCTTTTTAATAAGGCTGGCTAATGGTTTATCTATCTTATTAATTCTTTCAAAGAACCAACTCCTGATTTTGTTGATCTGTTCCACAGTTCTTCTGGTCTTGATTGCGTTGAGTTCTGCTCGAATCTTTATTAACTCTCTTCTTCTGCTGGGTGTAGGATCTATTTGCTGTTTTTTCTCTAGCTCCTTTATGTGTAAGGTTAGCTTTTGTATTTGAGTTCTTTCCAGTTTTTGAATGGATGCTTGTATTGCGATGTATTTCCCCCTAGGACTCCTTTTGCTGTATCCCAAAGATTTTGAACAGTTGTATCTTCATTCTCATTAGTTTCCATGAATCTTTTAAATTCTTCCTTAATTTCCTGGTTGACCCTTTCATCTTTTATGATGGTCCTTAACCTCCCCACATGTTTGAAGTCCTTCCAAAGTTCTTGTTGTGATTTAGTTCTACTTCCAAGGCATTATGGTCTGAGAATATGCAGGGGAGGATCCCAATCTTTTTGTATCAGTTCAGACCCGATTTGTGACCCAGTATGTGGTCTATTCTGGAGAAAGTTCCATGTGCACTTGAGAAGAGTGTGTATTCAGTTGAGTTTGGATGTAAAGTTCTGTAGATATCTGTGAAATCCATCTGGTCCCATGTATCATTTAAAGCTCTCGTTTCTTTGGAGATGTTGTGTTTAGAAGACCTATTGAGTGTAGAAAGCACAAGATTAAAGTCACCAAGTATAAGTGTATTATTATCTAAGTATGTCTTAACTTTGGTTATTAATTCATTGATGTTTGGCAGCTCCCGCATTCGGGGCGTATATATTGAGGATTGTTAAGTCCTCTTGTTGGATAGATCCTTTAAGTATGATATAGTGTCCCTCTTCATCTCTCACTACAGTCTTCGGGGTAAATTTTAGTTTATCTGATATAAGGATGGCTACCCCTGCTTTCTTTTGAGGACCATTTGAATGGTAAATGGTTCTCCATCCTTTTATTTTTAGGCTGGAGGTGTCCGTACGTCTAAAATGAGTCTCTTGTAGACAGCAAATAGATGGGTCCTGCTTTTTTATCCAGTCTGACGCCCTGCGCCTTTTGAGGGGTCATTAAGCCCATTCACGTTCAGAGTTACTATTGAAAGATATGAGTTTAGTGTCATCATGATATCTATTCAGTCCCTGTTTTTGTGGATTGTTCCTTTGGAATTCCTCTTAGTAATTTTAAGATCCCCCTTAAAATTTCTTTCAGAGCTGGTTTGGTGGTCACATATTCTTTCAGTTCCTGCCTGTCTTGGAAGCTCTTTATCTCTTCTTCCATTCTGAATGACAGCCTTGCTGGATAAAGTATTTTGGCTGCATGTCCTTCCCATTTAGGACTCTTAATATATCCTTCCAGCCCTTTCTGGTCTGCCAGGTCTCTGTGGAGAGGTCTGCTCTTAATCTAATATTTCTCCCCATAAAGTTAGAGATTTCTTGTCTCTTGCTGCTTTAAGGATCTTCTCTTTATCTTTGGAATTTGCGAGCTTCACTATTAAATGTTGAGGTGTTGAGCAGTATTTATTGATTTTAGGGGGGGATCTCTCTATTTCCTGGATCTGAATGCCTGTTTCCCTTCCCAGATTAGGAAAGTTTTCAGCTATGATTTGTTCAAATATATATTCTCAATCTCTGTCCTTTTTGGTGCCTCTGGGAACCCCAATTAAATGTAAATTTTTCTTTCTGAGGCTGTCATTTAATTCCCTTAATCTATCCTCATGATGTTTTAATTGTTTCTTTTTTCCTCTCTTTCCCTCTTGGCCATCAACCTGTCTTCTATGTCACTCACTTGTTCTTCTACCTTATTAACCCTTGTCGTTAGGACTTCTAGTTGGGATTGCATCTCATTCAATTGATTTTTAATTTCTGCCTGATTAGATCTAAATTCTGCAATCATGAAGTCTCTTGAGTCCTTTATGATTTTTTTCTAGAGCCACCAGTAGCTTTATAATAGTGCTTCTGAATTGGCTTTCTGACATTGAATTGTAATCCAAATTTTGTAAGTCTGTGGGAGAGAGGACTGTTTCTGATTTTTTCTTTTGAAGTGGGTTTTTCCTTCTAGTCATTTGCTCAGTGCAAAGTGGCCAAAAACAAGTTGTATTGGGAAAGGGAGAACAAGAGAGAAGAGAAAGAAGAAAAGAAAAAGAAAAAAAGAGGAAAAAAAGAAGGAAGGAAAAAAAGAGAAGAGAGGAAAGGGGGGAAGCAAACAGATATCAAAAAATAGAAAACCAAGGGGGACTATTCTCTGATTTTGTATACTGTAAATCTCTCGACTTCCCCTGGAACTTTCCAGTGCTGCTTGGTCAAAATTTGTTTTTACCCTGTTCGTCTAGCTGGTCTTCTGTGGGAGGAGCCTGCTGTGCTGATGTTCAAGTGTGAGCACTTAGGGGAGCTGCTCAGCCCCCTGCCTGGTGTAAGGCTCAGTGGGAGTTGTTTACCCTGTTTATCCTGTAAGTCTCCAGGAGGAACAGCAACAATAGCAGCGGCCAGCTCTCCAACTCTGGAGTCAGCTCCCGCAGTAAATACTGCAGCTCTCAGTCTGCAGGGGCCTGAATGCTCCGGGGACGGGGCCCGCTGATCTGCCCAGCTTGGGGTCACCCGGAGGCAGGAGTGTCCTTGCTGTCCTGTGCCCTCCTGGCCTCTGCCTGTCCTGGGGGGAGGCCAGATTCTGGGCTGTGTCCCCGGCGCCCTGTGCTTCCGGGCCTGCGCTGTTGGACTCGCGCTCCTGGCTGCGCAGCTCCCTCTGCCCGAGGCCCTGAGCTGCTCTCAGGGCCTGCCAGTGCGCCGTTGCAGCCCTTTAGGGAGCTCGGCGTGGGGTGTGGTGCTCTCCTCGGGGCGCAGGTGCTCTGTTAGTGTCCCTGGGAGCCTGAGGGCATCCCCACCCCTCCTGGGATCCTGCCCAAGGTCCCTTCGAGTGCCTTTCCGGGGAAGATTGGTAAAGTTCCCGCTTTTCTGGGCCTGGGCCCTCCTGTCCTGGGGCCTCTGGCTGTGCAGCCTTAGCCTGGCTCCTCGCGGGGCCCATCCCCCTTGGAGCCTTTTTTATTTCTTTATTTTTTTCTGTCTTCCTACCTCTATAGAAGTGCGAACTCTTCTCATTGTAGCATTACAGCTGTTCTCTCTTTAAATATCAGGCTGAATTCATAGGTTTTCTGGATGATTTGAAAGTTATCTAGGTAAGTTGGTGGGGGCAGGTGACTTGGGGACACTACTCTTCCACCATCTTGCCCCCTCCCCCATATTTGTTCCTATTATTTTTTAATAATTGATCTTTCCTTCTCTAGACACTAAGCTCTGCCCTTCACTAAACAGTAAACTCGATAAAGTCAAAGATTGTATCTTCTTTTACTTACCAACTGTATTTTGAATACAGTTAACTTTTACTCCACACACCTCTTCTATGAAGCTGAAGATAGCCTCTGCCATTTTTACCCTAGCCCTAACCCAGGTAACACAAAAGTCCCATGGTCTTACCAAGGCCATGGTATGCTCATCAAGGCAATAGTGGCTCCACCTGCATGTCCTTTCGTGTCCACTAGCTCTATTGCTTACATGCCATGCCTGTAAATGGAAATCTTTAGGAAAAAAAGCGTCTAGGAATCTTAGGCC
The DNA here is from genome assembly GCF_905146905.1 of Nyctereutes procyonoides. Lineage (NCBI taxonomy): Eukaryota > Metazoa > Chordata > Mammalia > Carnivora > Canidae > Nyctereutes > Nyctereutes procyonoides. The sequence goes on along the minus strand of NW_026574952.1, from coordinate 13,204 downwards.
TAGGATCTAGTACCATGTAGCAGATCCCACTGAGTTGTAGTCATCAGGAAGTAATGCACAGGCTACCTTTTATGCAGAGCACCCGGAAAATCTATTTACTCTTTTTTAAATCTTTGTAATATATTCTCAATAGTTTCAGACTTTGAAAAATAAAAGTTAAAAATCCTTAATTCAGCATCTCAAAAGTTATCTTAGGGTGCATGGGTGGTTCAGTTGGTTAAAAGTGCCCAACTCTATTTCAGCTCAGGTCTTGATCTCCAGGCTGTGAGATTGAACCCTGCTAGGTTCCACACTGGGCATGGACCCTTCTTAAGATTCTCTCTCTACCTCTCCTACTTGGCCCTACTTGGCCCCTACTTGCCTTTCCCTTCTCCCTCTCTAAAAAAATTTTTTTAAATCTTGCCACACAAGATTCATCTTTTCACATCCTATCCAGGACTCTCCTCTACCCAGTACAGACACACAAGACAGTAACTATGTGGTATTAGTGATTAGTGGTTCTCTCCACTAAGACATAATTAATCTTACACATGTCAATGGTAAAATGGGGAAATGAACACATAGTTCATGATTGCTATAGAAGTAAGAAATAATATATTTAAAATTCATAACACTTATTCGGTACTTCAAATAGTGAAATCACATGTAGAATGAAATATGTTAAAGGAGAGAAAGGGGAGGTGGGCAGGGGTTGGGAGTGACTGGGTGACGGGCACTGAGCTGGGCACTTGACAGGATGAGCACTGGTTGCTATTCTATATGTTGGCAAATTGAACACCAATAAAAAATAAATTTTTTAAAAAAAAAGGAAAGAGAGAAAAAATATTTCTCCACACATTCCTTCTGTATTTCTGCCATATGAGCAAATGGCCCCTCCTGATTAACGATAGTTAAATGTATCACATCAGTGTCATACAGTCCTCCTTGCCCTCCTTATAAGAGAAGCTCTTGCCCAATCCCACATACATCACTTGCATCTTTTTTTACAATAAATTTATTTTTTATTGGTGTTCAATTTGACAACATACAGAATAACACCCAGTGCTCATCCCGTCAAGTGTCCCCCTCAGTGCCTGTCACCCATTCACCCCACCCCCCACCCACCTCCCCTTCCACCACTCCTAGTTCGTTTCCCAGAGTTAGGAGTCTCTCATGTTCTGTCTCCCTTTCTGATATTCCCTACCCATTTCTACTCCCTTCCCCTCTATTCCCTTTCACTATTATTTATATTCCCCAAATGAATGAGACCATATAATGTTTGTCCTTCTCTGATTGACTTATTTCACTCAGCTTAATACCGTTCAGTTCCATCCACGTTGAAGAAAATGGCGGGTTTTTGTCATTTCTAATGGCCGAGTAATAGTCCATTGTATACAGAAACCACATCTTTATCCATTCATCTTTTGATGGACACCGAGGCTCCTTCCATAGTTTGGCTATTGTGGACATTGCTGCTAGAAACATCGGGGTGCAGGTGTCCCGGCGTTTCATTGCATCTGTATCTTTGGGGTAAATCCCTAACAGTGCAATTGCTGGGTCGTAGGGCAGGTCTATTTTTAACTCAGAGGAACCTCCACACAGTTTTCCAGAGTGGCTGCACCAGTTCACATTCCCACCAACAGTGTAAGAGGGTTCCCTTTTCTCCGCATCCTATCCAACATTTGTGGTTTCCTGCCTTGTTAATGTTCCCCATTCTCACTGGTGTGAGGTGGTATCTCATTGTGGTTTTGATTTGTATTTCCCTGATGGCAAGTGATGCAGAGCATTTTCTCATGTGCTTGTTGGCCATGTCTATGTCTTCCTCTGTGAGATTTCTCTTCATGTCTTTTGCCCATTTCATGATTGGATTGTTTGTTTCTTTGGTGTTGAGTTTAATAAGTTCTTTATAGATCTTGGAAACTAGCCCTTTATCTGAGACGTCATTTGCAAATATGTTTTCCCATTCTGAAGGTTGTCTTTTACTTTGACTGTATCCTTTGCTGTGCAAAAGCTTCTTATCTTGATGAAGTCCCAATAGTTCATTTTTGCTTTTGTTTCTTTTGCCTTCGTGGATGTATCTTGCAAGAAGTTACTGTGGCCGAGTTCAAAAAGGGTGTTGCCTGTGTTCTCCTCTAGGATTTTGAAGGAATCTTGTCTCACATTTAGATCTTTCATCCATTTTGAGTTTATCTTTGTGTATGGTGCAAGAGAGTGGTCTAGTTTCATTCTTCTGCATGTGGATGTCCAATTTTCCCAGCACCATTTATTGAAGAGACTGTTTTTCTTCCAGTGGATAGTCTTTCCTCCTTTATCGAGTATTAGTTGACCATAAAGTTGAGGGTCCACTTCTGGGTTCTCTATTCTGTTCCATTGATCTATGTGTCTGTTTTTGTGCCAGTACCACACTGTCTTGATGACCACAGCTTTGTAGTACAACCTGAAATGTGGCATTGCATCACTTGCATCTTATAGTGGATTGCTGTCAGGCCTTCCCAACATTATAATGTGGTTGGTCTGTCAAAACCCAGCTCTCAATTGGTGATTCCAGAAGCATGACCACTTGCTATCCCATGGTATATATACTCTGCATCTACCAAGGCCCATTAGCACACCAGGAGTTTTTTTTAAAGGTGTATAACTCTCCAGTGAAGATGGTTTGTCCTTGTCTCTCATAAACCCACAACCTTGTATGATTCTTCCAATGAATGCAACATAAATTCTGCTCGGCATATTTCCCCACTACTAAAGGCTTAATCTTTAATATTCCTTACACTTTCACTATAAGAAATTGGAGGATCTATGCAAACTACCAAGTAGGCCTTCAGGCTTTTCAATAGCCTACTTATTAATCATGCTCAGCTTTTTATCACATTTTTCTAGAGTGTTAATAGCACTTAGCAATAGGCAACTATATTAGTTTTCTCTTGCTGCATAACAAATTACCACAACTTTTTTTACTTAAAACATCACACATTTATTATCTCAGTTTCTATGGGTCAGCAGTCTGGACACAGCTTAGCTGGGCTCTCTGCTTAAAGTCTCATAAGGCTACAATCGAGTCATCAGCCAGGCTGCATTCTTTCCTGGAAATTCAAGTCCTCCTCCAAGCACCAGAATTCAGTTCCTGCTGCTATAGACTGAGGTCCTCATGTCCTGAAAGCTACCTACAGTTCCCTTCCATGTGGCCCTCTCCACAAGCAGTTCATGTCATAACAACTTCCTTCTTAAAAGCCAGCAGGAGAGTATTTTGCTTTAGCCTGCAAAGATGGAGTCTTATATGATGTAGCATAATTATGGTAGTGGCATCTCATTACCTTTGTCATATAACACAACCAACTCAAAGGAGTAACAGTTACACTATATTTTTCATATTATATTGGTTAGAATCAAGTAAATGGTTCTTTCTGTACTCAAAGAGAGAGAATTACACAAAGGCTTTGACAGCAAGAGGTGGAAATTATCTTAAGCACCATACCAGGGTCTGTTTTCCCCACCATGTACATTAGGGTTCTCCAAAGAAACAGAAGCAACAGAATGTGTATATAGAGAGAAGGTTTAGGGACGCTTGGGTGGCTTAGCAGTTAAGCGTCTGTCTTTGGCTCAGGGTGTGATCCTGGCTGGGGTCTAGGGATTAGGTCCCTGTGAGAAACCTACTTCTCCCTCTTCCTGTGTCTCTACCTCTCTCTCTCTTTCTCTCTCTATCTCTCTCAAATAAATACATCTTTAAAAAAAAGATTAGAGAGAAGTTTTAATTTTAAGGAAGTGGCTCACAAATTGTAGAGATACGGTAAATCCAAAATCTAAAGGGTAAGCCAGCTGGAAGCTCATGGTAGAGTTGCAATTCAAGTCCAAAGGTAGTCTGCTAACACCATTCCTTTTTGCTCAAAGAGGTCATTCTTTGTTCTTAAGGCCTACATTATGGGGTAATCTGCTTTACTTAAAGTCTACCAATTTAATTGTTAATATCTTCCAAAAAGCACATTCACAGAAACATCCAAAATAACGTTTCACCAAATATCTGGGCATCATGGCCCAGCCAACTGACATATAAAATTAAACACTACATTATCCCATTCCATTGTCCTTATAGGTATTATTTACATCACATTTCTCAAACATGCCAGGTCCCTAAAATTAATACATGTCACCAGCTGGTTTATGTCCCTCTCTGGTAACATACCAGACCAATTCACCAGTATTGAAAGCTTTAACAATTAGGGAAAGCCCTAATTGTATGCCTGGGTGGCTCAGTGGTTTAGTGCTGCCTTCAGCCCAGGGTGTGATCCTGGGGACCCGGGATCAAATCCCACATCAGGCTCCCTGCATGGAGCCTGCTTCTCCCTCTGCCTGTGTCTCTGCCTCTCTCTCTCTCTCATAAATAAATAAATAAATAAATAAATAAATAAATAAATAGAATCTTTTTAAAAAAACAGAAAGCTTTAACAATTAGTCTATGTAGTAGACAACACATATTCCAAAGATGAACACATTAATATATACTATCCCACAGAGGGAAAGATTCATGCTCCTTGGAAAAATATATATATATTGGACATCCAAATTGTGAATTTGGCTTGGGAAGTTAAGTTGGCATAGTAGTAGGTGAACCTTATACTTGCTTCATCACTTGAAAACAGCTAGATAAATAGCAAATCATTCTGAACACTTGGGATATCGATCTCAGGACTGAGAGAGCAAAATGTACAACTAGTGGGAGAAAACAGGCCACATCGTAGAAGGTATGAGGTGCTAAGATGTGATTTGGAGTGAAGAAAATAATCACTAGAGCTACAGAGGGGAGGGAGCCCTGATCATGAAGAGAAAGAGAGGGAGAGGAAACAGAGAGAGAGATAAGGGCCCAGGGCATTGCACAAAAAAAACATTTCCTCAAAACTATTGACAGGGAAAATGAGAGGATAACCATAGCAAGATTTTACAAGCACTGGGGTGGAACCTGGTGAGCATAGAGGTTACTCTGTGGAGAAGTAGGGTCAAGGCCTGGGAAGAGACAGTGTGGTCTGAGGATTCCATGGATCTCACTAGAAGAGATAGGACCCCTTCTTGGAGTACATTTGGGAGAGGTAGTTTTGGCTTTCAGAGCAAACAAGCCAATGGGTTCCATTACCCTGTGCTGTGCATTAGCATAGGAGCAGAGATACCTGCTGATGGCACTAACCTGGACACTAATGTTTTGCTGCACTTTATCATAAATTCCAAGCCCTTGTGCATTCTCAAAACTGCCCTTCTGGGACAAATTGGCACTAGCCAAAGCCCAGCAACACCCTCCCTGAGGATCAGTGCCAGGTCCCTGGCAAAATTTGGAGTTTTGAAACCCAGCCAGCATGCCTGAGATAAATAAAACACAGGAGCACTGCACCACCAGGTAGGCAGATGGCTCAGACACAGAGAGGGTGAAGGCAGGGAACTGAGAGAAGCCTGGAACAAATGAGTACAGATTTTTTCACTCTTCTGTGAAGGCTTCATGAACAGCACTGGACATAGATTCCCCTCTCTGGGAATGAGAGATTTGGTCATTCCCCACCCCCCACCCCAGCAATTAGTACAGATAGACTCTGCAGAGGACCTACCTACAGGAAACAGCAGCCAAAACACATCAACAGAGTGCACACGTCATACACCAGACATACTCTCTGAAGCATCAGGCTTTGGACAGTATATGACCTCTTTTTTTAAGATTTATTTATTCATGACAGACACACAGAGAGGGAGAGACACAGGCAGAGGGAGAGGGAGAGAAGCGGGCTCCATGGAGGGAGCCTGAGGTGGGACTCGATCCCGGGTCTCCAGGATCATACCCCGGCCAAAGGTGGCACCAAACCGCTGGGCCACTGGGGTTGCCCTGATCTCTTATTAATATAGCCATTACTCTCAGGAGCAGGAATAAAACAGACTTTCCTAACATTTAGAAAACAGAAACCTAGATAAAAATGTCATAATAGAAGAATTCATCCAAAAGAAAGAACAAGAAGAGGTCACAGTCAGGGATATAATTGAAACAGATATAAGTCATATGCCTGAATTTGAACTTAAAACAACAATCATAAGGATAGGAGGAGCCGGGCTAGGGAGAGAGCCTCCAGGGACAGGAAAGCATTCCTGGAGAAGCAGGAACTTTGAAAATCTGCACTGGATTCTTCCCGGATGGAAAGGTGCTTAGTATGGAAAACAGGTAGAACCACAGGAGGAGCAGTGGACCCTCCAGGTTGCCAGGGACCCTAACAGAGGAAGGGCACCCGGGGGAGAGTGCACCACAGACTGTGAGCCGAGCTCAGTAAAGGGCTGGAGCATGCCCAACAGGGCCCTGGGGAGAAGCCGGTGGGTCAGGGGGAGCTCTGGGTGGAGGGGACTATGCCCTATGCCTTCGGGAGCTGTGGCCCCAGGAGGGTGATTCCAGCAGCACAGGCCCCAGATCCCAGGCCACCAGGGGACACAGCCGCTGACCCTGTGCTCCCCCAGGACAGATGGACTGGGGAAGGCCCAAGACAGCGAGGACGCTCCTGCTGCCAGGAGCCCCCAAGCTGTACAGGTAAGCACATCCACCCCCAGAGCATCCAGGTCAGTGCGGACTGAGAGCTGTGGAGGTTACTGGGGGAATGGACACCAGGGCTGGAGAGCTAACTGCCAGCAGTGTTGTTAGTCCTCCTGGTGTCACCCTGTGCCTGGGACTGAGAGGGGCCTCCAGAGAACAGGGCCAGGGAGTAAACAGCTCCCACTAAGCTGTGCACACTCCTGAGAATAAGCACAGACACCCTCCCCAGAAGACCAGCTGGAAGGACAGGGGAAGAGCAAGTTCTTGTCCCAGCAGCGCTGGAGAGCTCCATATATAAAACCAGAAGAACCCGTCCTTGTTTTTGTTTGTTTTCCCCTCTCTTTTTTGTCCTTTCCTTCCTTTTTCTAGTACAACTTGCTTTTAACCTATCTGCACTGAGCAAAATGACTAGAAGGAAGAACTCACCACAAAAGAAAGAATCAGAAACAGTTCTCTCTCCCACAGAGTCACAGAATTTGGATTACAATTCAATGTCAGAAAGCAAATCCCGAAGCACAATTATAAAGCTACCGGTGGCTCTAGAAAAAGCATAAAGGATTCAAGACAATTCATGACTGCAGATTTTAGATCTAATCAGGCCCAAAATAAAAATCAATTAAATGAATTTCACTTCAAACTGGAAGTCCTAATGATGAGGGTTCACAAGGTAGAAGAATGAATAAGTGACATAGAAGACAAGTTGATGGCAAGGAAGGAAGCTGAGGAAAAAAGAGAAAACAATTAAAAGATCATGAAGAAAGGTTAGGGGAAATAAATGACAGCATCAGAAGGAAAAAATCTACGTTTAATTGGGGTTCCAGAGGGCCACGAAAGGGACAGAGGACCAGAAAGTATATTTGAACAAATCATCACTGAGAACTTCCCTAACCTTGGAAGGGAAACAGGTATTCAGATCCAGGAGATAGAGAGGTCCCCCTCTAAAATCAATAAAAACCATTCATCACCCTGACATTTAATACTGAAACTTGCAAATTCCAAAGATAAAGAGAAGATCCTTAAAGCAGCAGGACGCAAGAAATCCCTAACCTTTAAGGGGAGAAGTATTAGGTTAATAGCAGACCTCAGCAGAGACCGTGCAGGCCAGAAAGGGCTGGCAGGATATATTCAGGGTCCTAAATGAGAATAACATGCAGTCAAGAATACTTTATCCAGCAAGGCTCTCATTCAGAATAAAAGGAGAGATACAGAGCTTCCAAGATAGGCAGAAACTGAAAGAATATGTGACCACCAAACCAGGTCTCCAAGAAATATTTTTTTTAATTTTTTAAAATTTATTTATTTATGATAGTCACAGAGGGAGAGAGAGAGAGAGGCGCAGAGACATAGGCAGAGGGAGAAGCAGGCTCCATGCACCGGGAGCCTGATGTGGGATTCGATCCTGGGTCTCCAGGATCGCGCCCTGGGCCAAAGGCAGGCGCCAAACCACTGCGCCACCCAGGGATCCCGGTCTCCAAGAAATATTAAGGGGGACTCTGTAAAAGAAAGAGGAAGTCCAAGAAAACAATCCACAAAAAAAAAGGGACTGAACAGGTATTACAATGACGCTAAATTTATATCTTTCAAAAGTAACTCTGAACGTGAATGGCCTTAATGACCCCATCAAAAGATGCAGGCTTTCAGACTGGATACAAAGCAAGACCCATCTATTTGCTGTCTACAAGAGACTCATTTTAGACATAAGGACACCTACAGCCTGAAAATAAAAAGTTGGAAAATCATTTACCATTCAAATTGTACTCAAAAGAAAGCAGGGCTAACCATCCTCATATCAGATAAATTAAAGTTTATCCCGAAGACTGTAGTAAGAGATGAAAAGGGACACTATAACCTACTTAAAGGATCTATCCAACAAGAGGATCTAACAGTCATGAATATTTATGCCCTGAATGAGGGAGCTGCCAAGTATATCAATTAATAACCAAAGTTAAGACATACTTAGATAATAATACACTTATAGTTGGAGACTTGAATACAGTGCTTTCTACAATTGATAGATATTATAAGAACAACATCTCCAATGAAACAAGACCTCTAAATGATACACTGACCAGATGGATTTCACAGATATTTACAGAACTTTACATCCAAACACAACTGAATACACATTCTTCTCAAGTGCACATGGAACTTTCTCGAGAATAGACCACATACTAGGTCACAGATAAGATCTTAACTGATACCAAAAGATTGGGATCATCCCCTGCATATTTTCAGACCATAATGCTTTGAAACTAGAACTAAAACACAAGAAGAAGTTTGGAAGGATTTCAAAAACGTGAAGGTTAGAAACCATCCTGCTAAAAGTTGAAAGGGTCAACCAGGAAATCAGAGAATTAAAAATATTCATGAAAACTAATGAGAATGAAGATACAACCGTTCAAAGTCTTTGGGATACAGCAAAAGCAGTGCTGAAGGGGAAATATTTTTTTTTTGCATTTCTTTTTTTAATAATAAATTTAATTTTTATTGGTGTTCAATTTGCCAACATACAGAATAACACCCAGTGCTCATCCCATCAAGTGCCCCCCTCAGTGCCCGTCACACATTCACCCCCACCCCCTGCCCTCCTCCCTTTCCACCACCCCTAGTTCGTTTCCCAGAGTTAGGAGTCTTCATGTTTTGTCTCCCATTCTGATATTTCCTACCCATTTCTTCTCCCTTCCCTGAAGGGTAAATATATCACAATACAAGCATCCATCCAAAAATTGGAAAGAACTCAAATACAAAAGCTAAACTTGCACCTAAAGGAGCTGGAGAAAGAACAGCAAATAAAACCTTCACCCAGCAGAAGAAGAGAGTTAGTGAAGATTAGAACAAACTCAATGAAATAGAGACCAGAAGAACTGTGGAACAAATCAACAAAACCAGGAGATGGTTCTTTGAAAGAATTAAAAAGATAGATAAACCATTAGCCAGCCTTATTACAAAGAAGAGAAAAAAGACTCAAATTAATAAAATCATGAATGAGAAAGAAGAGATCACCACCAATACCAAGGAAATACAAACAATCTTAAAAACTTATTATAGCAGCTATACACCAATAAATTAGGAAATCTAGAAGAAATGGACGCATTTCTGGAAAGCCACAAACTACCAAAACTGGAACTGGAAGAAATAGAAAACCTGAACAGGCTGATCACTATGGAGGAAATTGAAGCAGTCATCAAAAACCTCCCAAGACACAAAAGTCCAGGGCCAAATAGCTTCCCAGAGGAATTCTATCAAGCGTTTAAAGAAGAAACCATACCTATTCTACTAAAGCTGTTCAGAAAGATAGAAACAGATGGAATACTTCCAAATTCGCTCTATGAGGCCAGCATCACTTTTATTCCAAAACCAGACAAAGACCCCAGCAAAAAGGAGAATTACAGACCAATATCCCTGATGAACATATACTAGCCAAAAGGATACAACAATACATTAAGAAGATTATTCATCATGACCAAGTGGGATTTATCCCCAAGATGCAAGGCTGGTTCAACATTCGAAAAACAATCAATGTGATTCATCACATCAGCAAAAGAAAAAACAAGAACCATAGGATCCTCTCAATAGATGCAGAGAAAGCATTTGACAAAATACAGCATCCATTCCTGATCAAAACTCTTCAGAGTGTAGGGATAGAGGAAGCATTCCTCAGCATCTTAAAAGCCATCTACGAAAAGCCCACAGCAGGAAGAGTAGGGTCCCCAAGTCACCTGTCCCCACCAACTTACCTAGATAACCTTCAAATCATCCTGAAAATCTACGAATTCGGCCTGAGATTTAAAGAGAGAACAGCTGGAATGCTACAGTGAGAAGAGTTTATGCTTCTATCTAGGTAGGAAGATGTGGGGGGGAAGAAATAAGGAAACAAAAGGCCTCCAAGGGGGAGGGGCCCGCGAGGAGCCGGGTTAAGGCCGGGGCGAGTGTCCCCAGGTCAGGAAAGCCCCATCCCGGAGAAGCTGGAGCTTCACCAATCTTCTGGGGCTGAAAGGCGCTCGCAGGGGTTAGAGCAAGACCCCAGAAGGGTGGGGATGCCCTCAGGATCCCAGGGGTACTAACATGACCTGCGCCCTGGGGAGAGTGCCACACGCGGCGGACAAGCTCCCTAAAGGGCTGCAGCGAGGGTGGCAGGGCCAAGGAGCAGCTGGGAGGGGCGCGGGCAGCGGCTCCGCGGAGGGGGCTGCGGGGCGGGAGCGCGAATCCAACAGCGCAGGCCCCAGAGCACAGGGCGCCGGGACACAGCCCAGGATCCGGCCTCCCCCCGGGACAGGCAGAGGCCAGGAGGGCCCAGGACAGCAAGGACGCTCCTGCCGCGAGCTGAGCAGATCAGTGGCCCCGCCCTGGAGCCTCCAGGCCCTGCAGACTGAGAGCCCCGTAGTTAATGTGGGAGCTGAATCCAGGGCTTCAGAGCTGGCCACCGCCACTGGGGTTGCTCCTCCTGGGGCCTCTCGGGGTAAACAACCCCCACTGAGCCTCACAGTGGCCTCACGGGATAAGCAGCTTAAACATCATCCACTGAGCTCTGCACCAGGCAGGGGGCTGAGCAGCTCCCCCTAGTGCCTAAAGTCTGCTTTCCACAGTAGGCTTGTGAGGTGGGCTGGAGAATTAGCATTTCTAACAAGTTTCCCAGGTCATACACTGCTAATTTGGGACTACATTTGAGGACTATTTATTAAAAAATAAATATTTTTTTTCTGTTTGATCACACTAATCCTCTACTTTGCCTTCTGTCTCACTCTGAAGCTTTTCTGATGTGGTTTCTACAGAAAATAAACCTTTAGTTTCCTGGCTTGGAGATGGGGACTTTGAGTAAGAGCAATGGTTGCCAGACAATTCAGCGTTGGGTGAAGGGAACTTGGGGTCCCAACTTCTCTCTATAAACTTTCAGTCAATCTCCATATTTTTACCCAGTTCCATGCAGGCTGCCTTTCACCATGCTTGATACCCCCAGGTGCTGGATACAGGGAGATCTTCTTCCTCTCTAATTATTTTTGCAGGAATTTGGGTTGAGGCATTTCCTCTACTTTATCAAGGCAGTTAACTCTTCTTCATTAGTGATTTTCCAGTTCCCAAAAAGTTATTGAATTCTTTGTCCTCTCTGTGTCCTCTTCTATTTTTTTATGGTGTTAAAAAAAATCCTTTACTATCATTTTAGCATGGTTTGGGAAAGAAATTGAGGGGAAAACATGGTCCATTTTTTTTTTAGATCCAGCTTAATTCTCTCTAAGTTGTGGTGCAAGGAAAAGATTTTTTAAAGAATCTTTGGGTAATGATGTTGTGTACTGCATGATTTATGAAAGAAAGAATGTAATGGGCCTTGGTTCGGTTTTTGGTGTCTTTTGTGTTCAGAAATACACATATTGACATAGATAAGAGCTATGAAGAAGAGTTTTATAAAATCACAGGTTGTTTTAAGAAAAATTTTATCCATTGTTAAAGGACTATTAAGAGTGAAATGAGGGTAAAATTGAAGCGAGTTTGTTTTAATCAAACTTATGATAGAATGACTAAGCAGCTGTTAGAATGAATTCAAAGTAATGTGCTTAGATGCTCTGCAATTCCTTCACAAGTTATATATATATTTTTAAAGATTTATTTATTCATGAGAGACAGACACACAGAGAGAGAGAGAAGTAGAGACACAGGAAGAGAGGAGAAGCAGGCTCCATGAAAGGAGCCCGATGGGGGACTCGATCCCAGATCCAGGGATTACACCCTGAGCAGAAGGCAGACACTCAACCGCTGAGCCACCCAGGTGTCCCTCACAAGTTGTATTTTAAAACAGCAATAGCAATAATGATGTTGATGTATGTTTTGTATAGTGTATCCTACTTAGGATATTTTGAGGAAGTTGCTGTGTATTTTCTAAGCTCCTTTGTAATGATCAGCATTTAGCAGAAAAGTAGTCTCAGTTTTGCTTGGCAAATTTACAGAAATGAAGACAGCTGGGATCAATAAGAGGCGTGCCCGAGGGGAGCGCCGGCTTCATTTGGCTGCCAGAAGAGGAACTTTGTCTCTGGTGAAGGCTCCAATAGAATCTGAAGCAGATGTGAATCTAAAAGACAATGCAGGTTTGGATTCTTGAAATTTTCATTGTGTTTATAACTTGAACTCCCTGAAATCCACATTTCATCCACCCTACCCCAGTTTTGATCCTGGCTGCTAACTTTGAACTGTCTTAATAATATATCATTTAATTAATAGTTAAGTTCATCGTGGTTTTCACCAATTGCTAAAATAACCTCCTCTGAAATAGTTTTTAACTTACATGTGGGAGCATTCAGAGGGAGTATACATATTGGAGAGTAAGGAGAGCTTTATTTAGGTCTTTTCCTTGGAGATCTTAATACTATTCTCTTGCTTTGGAGAAAATGTCAGTTTTTTTTTTTCATTTCCCTGTTCCCTCTCTTTCTCCTCTCTTTACACTATTTGTTGTCTCTTTCCTTATTTTTATTTTCAGCCTCCATTTTTAAATTCATCTTCTAATATTTTGCTCAAGCACGAGAAAGTCATATGTGAGGTCTTAACAGAGGGAAAATCTCAAATATTGATTTCAGGCATTCTATGTCATTTTGAAGAGATATGTGACAATGCAGTGATACAGATAGGGAAGACAGACTAGATCTTACTCTATTTTAATATCTAAGATGAAACAAATTGACATGATTT